>NW_021822881.1:0-96183 GCF_901001165.1 Salmo trutta | reverse complement strand
GATCTACATCAAGACATGATTCACAAAAACATGTTGAGTAACATGCACATAATTCAGGTAGCAGTCGATCCTATTATCTTATTCTGCATGTGAACTTTGAACATACCTTGTGAACCTTGAACAGAACCTCATAAAGGATATACAGGGTTTCAGCTTGTCCCCAGTCAGTTGCACTAACCTGAGATGGGGGGGGGGGACAAAAGTGAGTGTATATATAAGCCTTTATTTTCTCATCAATGTAATGTCTTACAGACAGGATTTAAGATACTTCGAACCAAAGTAAATGAACCAACATATAGTGTGCTTGACAAACTCCTTTGGAAGCTCTGCATTAACCCATTTAACCCGTCTTACTCAACCAAATAACTCACCTCGGGAAGACAATTACATGGTTTCATTACCCATGATTTGTTTAGTGGGTGGTTCGGGGTCCAGCTCAAAACTCATTTCAGAAATAGATGATGTAATTGTAAAAGCATGAACGAAAAGATCCAGAATAACCAATGTAGCTACACACTGACTGTAGCCCACCAACATGCTCCCGGGCTAAAGGAACATTTAATGGACTATCATGGTGGAATAAAAGCTGAACTTGTCAATCCTTGGACTCCTGAACAGTTAATGGATGAAGAGGAAATCAATAAAGAGGTTCATACAGGAGGACTCGTGAAGATGTAGAGCCAAGGGCCTCTCAATGCCAGGAACTTGAAGGTATTCGATGGACCAGCATCATCAGCATGCGGGTTTCCACACACCCAACCCATGTGGACAATCTGCAGAGGCAAGGTTCAAGGGATGAAAATCCATTCTGTTGCATTTTTTTGTTGTTGTTATTTTTATTAACCTCTATGCTATGAGTGGATACGTCTTTATTAACGGTACAGTTGAAGTCAGAAGATTACGTACCTTAGGTTGGAGTCATTAAAACTCGTTTTTTCAACCACTCCACAATTTCTTGTTATCAAACTAAAGTTTTGGCAAGTCAGTTAGGACATCTACTTTGTGCATGACACAAGTAATTTTCCAACAATTGTTTACAGACAGATTATTTCACTTATAATTCACTGTATCACAATTCCAGGGGTCAGAAGTTTACATACACTAAGTTGACTGTGCCTTTAAACAGCATGGAAAATTTCAGAAAGTGATGTCATGGCTTTAGAAGCTTCTGAAAGGCTAATTGACAAAATTTGAGTCAATTGGAGGTGTAACTGTGGAAGTTTCAAGGCCTACTTTCAAACTCAGTGCCTCTTTGCTTGACATCATGGGAAAATCTAAATTGTAGACCTCCACAAGTCTGGTTCATCCTTGGGAGCAATTTCCAACACCTGAAGGTACCACATTCATCTGTACAAACAATAGTACCCAAGTATAAACACCATGGAACCACGAAGCCGTCATACCGCTCAGGAAGGAGACGCGTTCTGTCTCTTAGAGAGGAACACTATTTGCTGTGAAAAGTGCAAATCAATCCCAGAACAACAACAAAGGACCTTGTGAAGATGCTGGAGGAAAGAGGTACAAAATAATCTATATCCACAGTAAAACAAGTCCTATATCGACATAACCTGAAAGGCCGCTCAGCAAGGAAGAAGCCACTGCTCCAAAACCTTAATAAAAAACCCAGACTACAGTTTGCAACTGCACATGGGGACAAATATCATACTTTTGGAGAAATGTCCTCTGGTCTGATGAAACAAAAATAGAAATGTTTGGCCAAAATGACCATCGTTATGTTTGGAGGGGAGAAAGGGGGAGGCTTGCAAGCCGAAGAACACCATCCCAACTGTGAAGCAAGAGGGTGGCAGCATCATGTTGTGGGGTGCATTGCTGCAGGAGGGACTGGTGCACTTCACAAATAGATGGCATCATGAGGCAGGAAAATTATGTGGATATATTGAAGCAACATCTCAAGACATCAGTCAGGAAGTTAAAGCTTGGTCGCAGGGTCTTCCAAATGGACAATGACCCAAAGCATACTTCCAATGTTGTGGCAAAATGGCTTAAGGACAACAAAGTCAAGGTATTGGAGTGGCCATCACAAAGCCCTGACCTCAATCCAATAGAACATTTGTGGGCAGAACTGAAAAAGCAAGTGCAAGCAAGGAGGCCTACAAACCTGACTCAGTTACACCAGCTCTGTCAGGAGGAATGGGCCAAAATTCACCAACTTATTAGGGAAGCTTGTGGAAGGCTACCCGTAACGTTTGACTCAAGTTAAACAATTTAAAAGCAATGCTACCAAATAGTAAATGAGTGTATGTAAACTTCTGACCCATTGGGAATGTGATGAAAGAAAAAAATATTAAATACATAATTCTCTATACTATTATTCTGACATTTCACATTCTTAAAATAAAGGGATGATCCTAACTGTCCTAAAACAGCGAATTTTTACTAGGATTAAATGTCAGGTATTGTGAAAAACTGATTTAAATGTATTTGGCTAAGGTGTATGTAAACTTCTGACTTCAACTGTAGCTATAGTTAAAGATAGTTAAAAACTTTTTCAGGACACTGCCTTTGAAAGATAATTTGTAAAAATACAAATAACTTCACAGATCTTCAATGTAAAGTGTTTAAACCCTTATGGTTCAATGAACCAAAAAAGTAATGAACATGCACCTGTGGAACCTTGTTTAGACACTAACAGCTTACAGACGGTAGGCAATTAAGGTCACAGCTATGAAAACTATGGACACTCACGAGGCCTTTCTACTGACTCTGAAAAACACCAAAAGAAAGATGCCCAGGGTCCCTGCTCATCTGTGTGAATGTGCCTTAGGCATGCTGCAAGGAGGCATGAGGACTGCAGATGTGGCCAGGGCAATAAATTGCAATGTCCGTGCTGTGAGATGGCTAAGACAAAGTTACAGGGAGACAGGACGGACAGCTGATCATCCTCGCAGTGGCAGACCACATGTAACAACACCTGCACAGGATCAGTACATTCCAACATAACACCTGCGGGACAGGTACAGGACGGCAACAACATCTGCCCGAGTTACACCAGGAACGCACAATCTCTCCATCAGTGCTTAGACTGTCCTGGGCTGAGAAAGGCTGGACTGAGGGCTTGTAGGCCTGTTGTAAGGCAGGTCCTCACCAGACATCTCCAGCAACAACGTCGCCTATGGGCACAAACCCACTGTCGCTGGACCAGACAGAACTGGTAAAAAGTGCTCTTCACTGACGAGTCACGGTTTTGTCTCACCAGGGGTGATGGTCAGATTCACGTTAATCGTCGAAGGAATGAGCGTTACACTGAGGCCTGTACTCTTTAGCGGGATCGATTTGGAGGTGGAGGGTCCGTCATGGTCTGGGGCGATGTGTCACAGCATCATTGGACTGAGCTTGTTGTCATTGCAGGCAAACTTAAAGCTGTGCGTTACAGGGAAGACATCCTCCTCCCTCATGTGGTACCCTTCCTGCAGGCTCATCCTAACATGACCCTCCAGCATGACAATGCCACCAGCCATACTGCTCGTTCTGTGCGTGATTTCCTGCAAGACAGGAATGTCTGTTTTCTGCCATGGCCAGCAAAGAGCCCGGATCTCAATCCCATTGAGCATGTCTGGGACCTGGTGGATCGGAGGGTGACGGCTAGGGCCAATCCCTCCAGAAATGTGCTGGAACTTGCAGGTGCCTTGGTGGAAGAATGGGGTAACATCTCACAGCAAGAACTGGCAAAGCTGGTGCAGTCCATGAGGAGGAGATGCACTGCAGTACTTAATGCAGCTGGTGGCCACACCAGCTGACTGTTACTTTTGATTTTGACCCCCCCCTCTTTTGTTCAGGGACACAATATTCCATTTCTATTAGTCACATGTCTGTGGAACTTGATCAGTTTAAGTCCCAGTTGTTGAATCTTGTTATGTTCATTAAAATATTTACACATGTTAAAGTTTGCTGAAATAAACGCAGTTGTCAGTGAGAGGACGTTTCCTTTTTGCTGAGTTTAGATGAACATAGTTACAGATGACGATAGTTATAGTTAAAGATAGCTATAGATGAATATAGCTATAGATGAATATAGCTATAGATGAAGAAAGCTATAGACAAAGATAGCTATAGATGAAGATAGCTATAGATAAATATAGCTATAGATGAAGACAGCTATAGATAGCTTTAGATGAAGATAGCTATAGATAGAGATAGCTATAGATGAAGACAGCTATAGATAGCTATAGATAGCTATAGATAAAGATAGCTATAGATAAAGATAGCTATAGATAAAGATAGCTATAGATAGCTATAGATAAAGATAGCTATAGATAAAGATAGCTATAGATAGCTATAGATAAAGATAGCTATAGATAGCTATAGATAAAGATAGCTATAGATAAAGATAGCTATAGATAAAGATAGCTATAGATGTAGATAGCTATAGATAGCTATAGATAAAGATAGCTATAGATGAAGACAGCTATAGATGAAGATAGCTATAGATGAAGATAGCTATAGATGGCTATAGATGTAGATGGCTATAGATGAAGACAGCTATAGATGAAGATAGCTATAGATGAAAATAGCTATAGATGAAAAACAGCTATAGATGAAGATAGCTATAGATAGCTATAGATGAAGATAGCTATAGATGTAGACAGCTATAGATAGATGTAGATAGCTATAGATGGAAATAGTTATAGATGAAGATAGCTATAGATAGCTTTTGATGTAGATAGCTATAGATGAAAATAGCTATAGATGAAGATAGCTATAGATGAAAATAGCTATAGATGTAGATAGCTATAGATAGCTATAGATAAAGATAGCTATAGATGTAGATAGCTATAGATAGCTATAGATGTAGATAGCTATAGATGAAAATAGCTATAGATGAAGATAGCTATAGATGTAGATGGCTATAGATGAAAATAGCTATAGATGAAGATAGCTATAGATTAAGATAGCTGTAGATGTAGATAGCTATAGATGAAGATAGCTATAGATGAAAATAGCTATAGATGTAGATAGCTATAGATAGCTATAGATGAAGATAGCTATAGATGAAGACAGCTATAGATAGCTATAGATGTAGACAGCTATAGATAGCTTTTGATGTAGATAGCTACAGATGAACAGGAAGCGGCGCAGGTCCTAATCCAGGCACTTGTCATCTCCCGTCTGGATTACTGCAACTCGCTGTTGGCTGGGCTACCTGCCTGTGCCATTAAACCCCTACAACTCATCCAGAACGCCGCAGGCCCGTCTGGTGTTCAACCTTCCCAAGTTCTCTCACGTCACCCCGCTCCTCCGCTCTCTCCACTGGCTTCCAGTTGAAGCTCGCATCCGCTACAAGACCATGGTGTTTGCTACGGAGCTGTGAGGGGAACGGCACCTCCGTACCTTCAGGCTCTGATCAGGCCCTACACCCAAACAAGGGCACTGCGTTCATCCACCTCTGGCCTGCTCGCCTCCCTACCTCTGAGGAAGCACAGTTCCCGCTCAGCCCAGTCAAAACTGTTCGCTGCTCTGGCACCCCAATGGTGGAACAAGCTCCCTCACGACGCAGGACAGCAGAGTCAATCACCACCTTCCGGAGACACCTGAAACCCCACCTCTTTAAGGAATACCTGCGATAGGATAAAGTAATCCTTCTAACCCCCCCCCCCCCCCCCTTAAAATATTTAGATGCACTATTGTAAAGTGGTTGTTCCACTGGATTTATATAAGGTGAATACACCAATTTGTAAGTCGCTCTGGATAAGAGCGTCTGCTAAATGACTTAAATGTAAATGTAAATGTAATGAAGACAGCATAGATAGCAATAGATTAAGATAGCTATAGATGAAGCCAGCTATAGATGAAGATAGCTATAGATGAAGATAGCTATAGATGTAGATAGCTATAGATGAAGATAGCTATAGATATAGATAGCTATAGATGTAGATAGCTATAGATGAAGATTAGCTATAGATGAAGATTTGCTATAGATAGCTATAAATAAAGATAGCTATAGATGAAGATAGCTATAGATAGCTATAGATGAAGATAGCTATAGATGAAGATAGCTATATTATAGCTATAGATAAAGATAGCTATAGATGAAGATAGCTATAGGTGAAGATACTTATAGCTCCTTGGGTGAGGACATACCTGATCATCCGGAGAGCAATATCTGTTAATCATTTTCATCTGTTAGAGAGAAAACAAGGGATTGCAATTGTAAGTGGAACTTGCGTTAGACCTGGCAAATCAACAGGCGGCTCCTTGTGTTACCTTACTGTGGATACTGACATTGGATGCAATGAAACCACACACAACTTTATAATCCGACAAATCCCATGCTGCTACTGTGGCATGGTCAGACCAGCTTTAATACTTTACTGATTCTGTGGCATGGTCAGACCAGCTCTAATATTTTACTAATACTGTGGCATGGTCAGACCAGCTCTAATACTATACTGATACTGTGGCATGGTCAGACCAGCTCTAATACTTTACTGATTCTGTGGCATGGTCAAATCAACAACTAACGTTCTAATAAGCAAGCTGCAAGTCAGCTGCAGTATCATATCAAGTCATTCTCCATTGATGAACATGCCAGGACCCATTAGAATGTCACAGTCTATTTCTAGGTTGTTGGTCACCACAATACAAGTCAAGACGTTCGCTTCACCAGCTACTCTCACAATTACATGCTGAATGAATGTTTCGTTATCAGACTACTCATCCATAATCAGGTGACGCACGACTGAATGAATCCTACTTTAAAAAAAGAGCAGCTGTGTAGTTGTGTAGCTCAGAGCAGCCTTTCTGGAATCCTTAGCAACACAGTGTACTAATCAACAGGGAATAATGGAAATGAGATAGCTAAACACTAGCGAGCATGTGAGAGTATTAATGATGGATTACTACAAGGCAGTAATTCATTATGCCCATCAATACCTATTTTCTAGAAGAGAAGGAAAGGAGCATTATAATAGTTATCATATTCTAATGAGAATAGAATTCAAAAATTCTAATACCCACTGGGATTTTAGCACACATCTTCTGTTGAGTTACTTGTGCTTTGGCCCTTGGCAAATCCCAATCTGGATCCTGTCCATTCAATCTGTGTCTGGATAAAAAATTCAAAATACATTTTTACCTGGTCATACTGTGGACTTACATTCTCCAGTGTCAAATCACTGATATTGCTTGATATTGCTTGAAGCCAGTCAGTGCTTTCTGCTGCAGTGCCAAAATTGTAGAATATTGATGCTCGCTCCATCTAAGGCGCAGACTTCAAAGCTGTTCGACCTGGAGGGGTATGAACGTTCAGGTTAGAGATGTACAGTACAGTAAGTTAAAAGCACTTTTTGAACTAGAATGGTCAGAGTGGAAAACCTTTTACCAAGCTGTTCTTTCACTGAAGTTAGGTCAGTGTTACGGTGCAAATTAACATTACCAGTTTCTACTGCATTCCCTAACCATAGCAACTAAACAGATTGCACATTCTGTAGCGTTATAGCCTTTACTTTGACTGATCTTTACAATGTACTCCACACTTTCTAGAGAAAGAAAAGTATAGAGAAATAAATAAAAAATTACTTAATTATATAATTCTGAGATATTTGATTGCAAAAGGAAAGGGCAACAGCACACCCAAATTCCTTCAGGAGCAAGCTCAAAAACAGAATATCAGACGGTTACAAATTACAGCTCGGTTTCAAAGTACATCATCATTTGTTGTATGTCACAGATAATGACACTGCCACTGTAAAATGGCGTACACATGTATTGAATCCCTTTCATCACTTATATTTAAGGTGATTCTTTTTGCCATTTCATTTTTGTGCATTTGAAACACACTCCAGATCAATTAGATTTAGAGACGACTGTCAATAGTATTGAACATAAATAGCCTTGAACATGACGATGCCATCAAAACAGTTTTTCTCTGATGGTTAGGCAATCACATTTATCACACAGATCTTGAAAAGCGTAAAATGTTAAGCAAACTCTCCATAGGCTGGGATGAAGTGTTGGACATCCCAGCAGTGGATATGTTCTGTAGGGGGGATGTTGAGAAACATGAGAATAATATTCTGTAGAGGGATGTTGAGAAACATGAGGCGAATGTTCTGTAGGGGGATGTTGAGAAGAGAAATATGAGGAGAATGTTCTATAGGGGGATGATGAGAAACATGACGACAATGCAGAGAATTATGAAAGCACTGCAATCAATGTTTGAAATAACCAGAGCTTGCACACACTCTCCCTGAAACTCAGACATGTGTTACAATGTTACAAAGATCCTTTGGGAACATTGGTTCTTCTGTTGAAAACGCCCTTAACAATATGCAATGCATGTGTACAATTGGCTTGTTATAAATCTTTGTTCCACTGGGTGCTGACTCTGAGGGATGCTCAATTGTAAAGTTAAGTACAAATCCTCTTGATGTGTAGGGTAGGGTGCACATGTAAATTGCCCTATATAAATGCAGTGAGAATATATATGAAGAGAATGATCAAAACATACAAAACAACTGTTTGGAGATAAACATTATCTGAATGAATGCAAGCCGCAGTGATAGATACAGCTTTACTCTGTCTGCTTGACTTATTTCTGAGATTGCCTGGATAGTGGAATGTTCTGCTTCAACTATCAGCACACTGCAGCATGGTCCTCAGAAACCCAGACTGTCTCTGTCATGGGTCCTCTAAAACCCAGACTGTCTCTGTCTTGGTCCTCAGAAACCCAGGACTGTCTCTGTCATGGTCCTCTAAAACCCGAGCTGTCTCTGTCATGGTCCTCAGAAACCCAGAACTGTCTCTGTCCATGGTCCTCTAAAACCCCAGACTGTCTCTGGTCATGGTCCTCAGAAACCCAGACTGTCCTCTGTCATGGTCCTCAGAAACCCAGACTGTCCTCTGTCATGGTCCTCTAAAACCAGACTGTCTCTGTCATGGTCCTCTAAAACCCAGACTGTCTCTGTCATGGTCCTCTAAAACACAGACTGTCTCTGTCATGGTCCTCAGAAACCCAGACTGTCTCTGTCTTGGTCCCTCTAAACCCAGACTGTCCTCTGTCTGGTCCCTCAGAAACCCAGACTGTCTCTGTCATGGTCCTCTAAAACCCAGACTGTCTTTGTCATGGTCCTCTAAAACCCAGACTGTCTCTGTCATGGTCCTCTAAAACCCAGACTGTCTCTGTCATGGTCCTCTAAAACCCAGGACTGTCTCTGTCATGGTCCTCAGAAACCCAGACTGTCTCTGTCATGGTCCTCTAAAACACAGACTGTCTTTGTCATGGTCTTCTAAACCCAGACTGTCTCTGTCATGGTCCTCTAAAACCTAGACTGTCTCTGTCATGGTCCTCAGAAACCCAACTGTCTCTGTCATGGTCCTCTAAAACCCAAAACTGTCTCTGTCATGGTCTTCTAAAACCTAGACTGTCTGTGTGAGTGACAGAGGACAATAGAAATTCCATTAGTCCACATTGTTCCATTGTTATTGGGAATTGAGGAGTGCATTGAGAAAAAGCAAGGGGGATGAGGGGGTAGGATTAGTGATAGCCACATGTCCTGAAGTGGAATACATATGGCTTTTCTGCTGACTAGTCATAGAGAGTATATTGAGATGAATAGAAATGTAAAACCTAGTGGACATCCAAGATAACAGCAGCCAGGAATATACTGTGAAATTCAAGATAACAGCAGCCAGGAAAATACTGTGAAATCCAAGATAACAGCAGCCAGGAAAATACTGTGAAATCCAAGACAAACAGCAGCCAGGAAATACTGTGAAATCAAGATAACAGCAGCCAGGAATACACTGTGAAATCCAAGATAACAGCAGCCAGGAATACACTGTGAAATTCCAAGATAACAGCAGCCAGGCATACACTGTGAAATCCAAGATAACATCAGCCAGGAATATACTGTGAAATCCAAGATAACAGCAGCCAGGAATACACTGTGAAATCCAAGATAACAGCAGCCAGGAATACACTGTGAAACCCAAGATAACAGCAGCCAGGAATACACTGTGAAATCCAAGATAACAGCAGCCAGGAATATACTGTGAAATCCAAGAGGAGGAAGATTGATAGCTGTGAGACTAATCCAAGAGGAAGAAGATTGATAGCTGTGAGACTAATCCAAGAGGTGGAAGATGGATAGCTGTGAGACTAATCTAAGAGGTGGATAGATCTGTATCACATCCAGGTGTGATTGGGAGTCCCATAGGGTGGCGCACAATTGGCCCAGCGTGTGGTCTGGGTTTTGCCGGGGTAGGCCGTCACAGTAAATAAGAATTTGTTCTTAACTGACTTGCCTACATAAATAAAAACAAATAAAAAAACGGATAATAAACAGTGAGTAGCAGCAGTGTAAAAACAAATTGGGGGGGAGTGTCAATGTAAATAGGTCCGGGTGGCCATTTGTGTCAGACTTCCGCCGAAGTCGGTCCCTCTCCTTGTTCCGGCAGCGTTCGGCGGTCGACGTCACTGGCCTGATAGCCATCGCAGATCAACTTTTCATTATCCATTTGTTTTGTCTTTGTCTTACAAACCAGGTTTCAACCCCAAATTACTTGTTCATTATTTAACCCTCTGTTCCCTCATGTTTGTTTGTGAGTAATTGTTTATTCTATTGTGGTCTGTATTTGTGGCCTTGTATTTATACAATGTGTATTGTGATCTTATTGAGTAAATTGCTTTCATTACTCATATCTAATGTCCTGCGCCTGACTCATCTCACCAGCTACATACAGACGTTTTACAATTTGATTAATTGTTCAGCAGGTCGTATGGCTTGGGTAGAAGCTGTAAAGGAGTCTTTTGGTCCAAGACTTGGTGCTCCGGTAGAGAACAGTCTATGACTTCGGTGACCCTGAGTCTTTGACAATGTTTTGGGCTTTCCTCTGACACCGCATAGTATATAATACAGTTGAAGTCGGAAGTTTACATGCACCTTAGCCAATACATTTAAACTCAGTTTTTCACAATACCTGACAATTAATCCTAGTAAAAATTCCCCTTTCTTAAGTCAGTTTGGATCACCACTATATTTTAAGAATGTGAAATGTCAGAATAATAGTAGAGAAAATGATTTATTTCAGCTTTTATTTCTTTCATCACATTCCCAGTGGGTCAGAAGTTTACATACAATCAATTAGTATTGCCTTTAAATTGTTTAACTTAGATCAAAAGTTTTGGGTAGACTTCCACAAGCTTCCGACAATAAGTTGGGTGAATTCACAAGCCTCCCACAATAAGTTGGGTGAATTTTGGCCCATTCCTCCTGACAGAACTGGTGTAACTGAGTCAGGTTTAAAGGCCTCCTTGCTCGCACATGCTTTTTCAGTTCTGGCCACAAATTTTCTATAGGATTGAGGTCAGGGCTTTGTGATGGCCACTCCAATACCTTGACTTTGTTGTCCTTAAGCCATTTTGCCACAACTTTAGAAGTATGCTTGGGGTCATTGTCCATTTCGAAGACCCATTTGCGACCAAGCTTTAACTTCCTGACTGATGTCGGTGAGATGTTGCTTCAATATATCCACATAATTTTCCTGCCTCATGATGCTATCTATTTTGTGAAGTGCACCAGTCCCTCCTGCAGCAAAGCACCCCCCACATCATGATGCTGCCACCCCTGTGCTTCACGGTTGGGATGGTGTTCTTCAACTTGCAAGCCTCCCTCTTTTTCCTCCAAACATAACGATGGTCATTATGGCCAAACAGTTCTATTTTTGTTTCATCAGACCAGAGGACATTTCTCAGAAGGTACGATCTTTGTCCCCATGTGAAGTTGCAAACCGTATGTCTGGCTTTTTTTTATGGCAATTTAGAGCAGTGGCTTCTTTCTTGCTGAGCGGCCTTTCAGGATATGTCGGTATAGGACTTGTTTTACTGTGGATACTTTTGCACCTGTTTCCTCCCAGCATCTTCACAAGATCCTTTGCTGTTGTTCTGGGATTGATTTGCACCTTTCGCACCAAAGTATGTTAATCTCTAGGAGACAGAACGTGTCTCCTTCCTTATGACGGTTGTGTGGTCCATGGTGTTTATACTTGCGTACTATTGTTTGTACAGATGAACGTGGTACCTTCAGGCGCTTGGAAATTGCTCCCAAGGATGAACCAGACTTGTGGAGGTCTACAATTTTGTTTCTGAGCTCTTGGCTGATTCTTTTGATTTTCCCATGATGTCAAGCAAAGAGGCACTGAGTTAGGTAGGCCTTGAAATACATTCGCAGCTACACCTCCTATTTACTCAAATGATGTTAATTAACCTATCAGATGCTTTTAAAAGCCATGACATAATTTTTCTGGATTGTTCAAGCTGTTTAAAGGCACAGTCAACTTAGTGTATGTAAACTTCTGACCCACTGGAATTGTGATACAGTGAATTATAAGTGAAATAATCTGTCTGTAAACAATTGTTGGAAAAATTACTTGTGTCATGCACAAAGTAGGTATCCTAACCGACTTGCCAAAACTATAGTTTGTTGACAAGAAATTGTGGAGTGGTTGAAAACGTATTTTAATGACTCCAACCTAATTGTATGTAAACTTCCAACTTCAACTGTTTACTTGTATCTGTACAGGGTGAATACTGAATTATTATAGGCAAAGAGGTTTTATTGTCTTCTCAGGAAATCTGTCTTATCTACATTAGTCTCATCCCCCACACAAGCTCTTAGATGCTGTGACATCCTGCTGAGATTGGTCCTGGGAGTGTTTAGGTAACTGTAAACTTGGTATTGTTTTATTGGTCAATGGTGGTAGGTTTTGGGTTGAAAGGTTACATCTTCAGATGTATAAATGGAATGCAATGCCTTTGTTCTCTCTCTTATCCTGTATCCAGTCCATGGAGGAAGGTTGTATGATCAATTCTCATTTCCTAGACTTCATGGCCTCTGGGCTAATAGGAATTTCTTTGTTCATAGCTTTGTCTTCTTAGTTAACCTTAGGATCTATATGCCTAGAAGTGTGCTTTGTAATGCTTCTTAATGCTTTGTAACTTAATATTTATACATTGTATGTGAATCTATTCATTGTACAATGTTAATTAAATATTTGCCTTTGATATAGACAATTCTCAGACCAATTCTTGCTAGTCTACGTCAACTCATTGACTTATGCTTTAGCTGTATATTTTAATGATCTTTGTGCAGTCAGATAAACATTTTAATAGGCTAGATGCTTAGTCTTATTATGAGTTGCATGTGAGGTATGTATGTATGTATGTATGTATGTATGTATGTATGTATGTATGTATGTATGTATGTATGTATGTATGTATGTATGTATGTATGTATGTATGTATGTATGTATGTATGTATGTATGTCTGTCTGTCTGTCTGTCTGTCTGTCTGTCTGTCTGTCTGTCTGTCTGTCTGTCTGTCTGTCTGTCTGTCTGTCTGTCTGTCTGTCTGTCTGTCTGTCTGTCTGTCTGTCTGTCTGTCTGTCTGTCTGTCTGTCTGTCTGTCTGTCTGTCTGTCTGTCTGTCTGTCTGTATGTCTGTATGTATGTATGTAAACTCAGTGAAAAAAGAAATGTCCTCTCACTGA
Organism: Salmo trutta; assembly: GCF_901001165.1. Taxonomy (NCBI): domain Eukaryota; kingdom Metazoa; phylum Chordata; class Actinopteri; order Salmoniformes; family Salmonidae; genus Salmo; species Salmo trutta. The sequence goes on along the minus strand of NW_021822881.1, from coordinate 82,678 downwards.
CAACTGCATTTATTTTCAGCAAACTTAACATGTGTAAATATGTGTATGAAAATAACAAGATTCAACATTTGAGACATAAACTAAACAAGTTCCACAGACATGTGACAAAGAGAAATGAAATATTGTGTCCCTGAACAAAGGGGGGACCAAAATCAAAAGTAACAGTCAGTATCTGGTGTGGCCACCAGCTGCATTAAGTACTGCAGTGCATCTCCTCCTCATGGACTGCACCAGATTTGCCAGTTCTTGCTGTGAGATGTTACCCCACTCTTCCACCAAGGCACCTGCAAGTTCCAGCACATTTCTGGGGGGAATGGCCCTAGCCCTCACCCTCCGATCCAACAGGTCCCAGATGTGATCAATGGGATTGAGATCCGGGCTCTTCGCTGGCCATGACAGAACACTGACATTCCTGTCTTGCAGGAAATCACGCACTGAACGAGCAGTGTGGCTGGTGGCCTTGTCATGCTGGAGGGTCACGTCAGGATGAGCCTGCAGGAAGGGTACCACATGAGGGAGGAGGATGTCATCCCTGTAACGCACAGCGTTGAGATTGCCTGCAATGACAACAAGCTCAGTCCAATGATGCTGTGACACACTGCCCTAGACCATGACAGACCCTCCACCTCCAAAGTAAAGGCCTCGGTGTAACGCTCATTCGATCGACGATAAATCGACCATGACCCCTGGTGAGACAAAACCGCGACTCGTCAGTAAAGAGCACTTTTTTGCCAGTCCTGTCTGGTCCAGCGACGGTGGGTTTGTGACCATAGGTGACGTTGTTGCCGGATATGTCTGGTGAGGACCTGATTTACAACAGGCCTACAAGTCCTCAGTCCAGCCTCTCTCAGCCTATTGCGGACAGTCTGAGCACTGATGGAGGAATTGTGCGTTCCTGGTGTAACTCGGGCAGTTGTTTTTGCAATCCTGTACCTGTCCTGCAGGTGTGATGTTCGGCTTTACCGATCCTGTGCAGGTGTTGTTACATGGGTCAAACATTTCGGGTAGCCACCCACAAGCTTCCCACAATAAGTTGGGTGAATTTTGGCCCATTCCTCCTGACAGAGCTGGTGTAACTGAGTCAGGTTTGTAGGCCTCCATGCTCGCACATGCTTTTTCAGGGTGTGTCAAGAGCAATAGAGACTTTAATAAGAGCAATAGAGACAGGGAGCTGGTGGGATAATGATGTAGCTGGTGGGGATAATGATGTAGATGGTGGGGATAATGATGTATGTGGTGGGGATAATGATGATATGGTGGGAGAATGATGTAGGTTAGAGGGATAATGATGTAGCTGGTGGGGTTAATGATTTAGCTGGTGGGATAATGATGTAACTGGTGGGGATAATGATGTAGCCGGTGGGGATAATGATGTAGCTGGTGGGGATAATGATGTAGCTGGTGGGATAATGATTTAGAAGGTGGGGATAATGATGTAGCTGGTGGGGATAATGATGCAGCGGGCGGGATAATGATGCAGACCATGGAGATAATGATGTAACTGGTGGGATAATGATGTAGCTGGTGGGGATAATGATGTAGACGGTGGGATAATGATGTAGCGGGTGGGGATAATGATGTAGCGGGTGGGATAATGATGTAGCTGTTGGGGATAATGATTTAGATGGTGGGGATAATGATGTAGCTGGTGGGATAATGATTTAGAAGGTGGGGATAATGATGTAGCTGGTGGGATAATGATGCAGCGGGCGGGATAATGATGCAGACCATGGAAGATAATGATGTAACTGGTGGGATAATGATTTAGCTGGTGGGATAATGATGTAGATGGTGGGATAATGATGTAAGTGGTGGTGATCATGATTTAGCTGGTGGGATAATGATGTAGCTGGTGGGGGTAATGATGTAGCTGCTTGGGGATAATGATGTAGCTGGTGGGGTTAATGACGAAGCTGGTGGGGATAATGATGTAGACAGTGGAGACAATGATGTAGCGGGTGGGGATAATGATTTAGCTGGTGGGGATAATGATGTAGCTGGTGGGATAATGATTTAGAAGGTGGGGATAATGATGTAGACAGTGGAGACAATGATGTAGATGGTGGGGATAATGATGTAGCTGTTGGGGATAATGATTTAGCTGGTGGGATAATGATGTAGCTGGTGGGGGTAATGATTTAGCTGGTGGATAATGATGTCGCTGTGGGGGATAATGATGTAGACGGTGGGATAATGATGTAGACAGTGGGGGTAATGATGACAAGAGAGAGAAAGATCTTGTTCACAGATGATTCATGTCTCATGTTTACATACACATTCTGGTAAAATAATTCATTATAACCAATCAGTTATTGAAATTAAATTATGCCACGTTGTTAACGGCAATAACACTAATAACGTATCATCCTTAATTAGATTGAACTCATATAAATGGAATATCTGCAATCAAGAAGTGTTTGCATCAGCCACACGTCCACTCAATCTCTGTCTTGTGTGATTTGAAGAATCTTAAAAATCTCATAAAATATGTCCACTCAGTCTCGTCTTTTACGGATTAAGCGTGAAAAGTGTGATTATGGGTATCAATACAAATTGGGGAAAAGAAATGATACTTCCACTCTTTTCATGCATGGTATTCATGTTTCTTTGGAATGACAGAAACAAGCACCATAATGCATGATATTGTATCAGGTTGTGACTAACAGCCATAACTTATTTAATTTCTAAATAAGAAGATACCCATTGATTACCACTTTATGTATTTCTAAATAACAGCTCCATTACGGATCTAGAGGACTGCCATATCTCTTACATCATGTTATCTAGCAGAGGAAGGAATGAAAATAACATTTCCTGGGATTTCCTGCCTTCATTTGATATTGTTTATATCTCTAAAAGAACCAATTCAGTGTGTTAAAGTTAAACCTTCCCATCCTATCATGGCTTCACCGTCTGGGCCCTGCAGCAGCGCTGACCTTTTAACACATTGCATGCCTGTGCATAGATATTGGAGTTACAACCTTTCACCTAAATGAAAAGTGCTCGCAAAACCAACAGCAGCGCTTGGTGAATCTGTGCGCCTCAGAGGTGAATTTCATCACACAGGATTACCTTACCCTTAATTATCCGTTCCGGCTTTGTATCTGGAGGCTCGGGCCATCAACAAGGGTAGGGACACTGCATCCAGCCAGCGCTTCTCATACTTTGGTTCATTAGCCGAGGGTGAGGAAGGCGAGGATGGGGCCTACATGGGTACAAGTGAAGAAGACAGTGATGGTTTCCTCTCAATCATAGGCTAAGGTCACTTTGATCATTGTGCATTCAAAGTGCATTCGAAAACAATAATGTCCTACTTTCAGTTCCTTTTGCACTGAAAGGATGATATCCTTGTTACTTCCTAAATACTGTATGCTATTAATTATTGGTGATCATTATGGTCACCTAGCGAGCACACCTTTTACTTACTGTGTCCTGGGATTTCACAATGGCATTTCTCTACAAGTCAATCGCAGCACCTGGCACATATTCTTGCACAAATGATTTGCTTTTCCTCCCCTCTGAGCAAATCAAAGGCTATAACCAATTATGTCTACTTTCCAGAGAAAACGATTCCCCCTTTGTCAGTTCTTGTAGAGAGCAATTAGAGACCAATGCTTAATAATTACACTTGACTTTCAAGTTGTGCTGCGCAAGGGAGTGGTAAAGATTACAAGAAATGGAATACTATCTGCACGTCAACACGGATTAGAGTGACGAGGTGTCAGTTTTCACCAAGGACCTGGGAAACAAGATGCTAAGCTGCCACTCTTGTCCTTCATATCATTCACTCTTCCCAAAACTCGTGATATTTCTGAGACGACAAATAGACCGAAGCGTAATTATTTAGAGGCATGTAAATGAATCCATAGGAAGCTGTCCTTAGGGCAATGAAAGGAAAACACTGTCAATCATTTCAATGTCAACGCCACATACAGGAGATGACAAGCTCAGAGAATTATAATCACCTGCAGGCAAGCAAACAACAATGCTAGAGGAAGGCAAAATAGTGGGGGAAATATTGTCTGGGTTAAGCATTGTGTGTTAAACTACTGCAATTACAGGGCACTTATGTTTTTCCACTAGCGGCTCTGTCCCCATAGGAGAACCCTATTGGGTTCCAGGTAGAAACCTTTTGGGATCCAGGAAGAATTCTCTGTGGAACGGGTTCTACATGGAACCCAAAAGAGTACTACCTGGGATCTTCAAAGGGTTCTCCTATCGGGACAGCCAAGAAACCCTTTTAGGTTAAAGATAGCACCTAACTTTCTAAGATTAGTTATCCTCTATAGTCGCAGAGCAGAATCAGGTGAAAAATGCAAGTCAACCATGGTTTCCAGTGTTTAGTCTATATGATTTCCAGTATTTAGTCTACATGGGTTTCCAGTATTTAGTCTACATGGTTTCCAGTATTTTCTACTGGTTCCAGTATTTAGTTACATGGTTTCCAGTATTTAGTCACCCTGGTTCCAGTGTTTAGTCTATATGATTTCCCAGTATTTAGTCTACATGGTTTCCAGTGTTTAGTCTATATGATTTACAGTATTTAGTCTACATGGTTTCCAGTGTTTAGTCTATATGATTTCCAGTATTTAGTCTACATGGTTTCCAGTGTTTAGTCTATATGATTTCCAGTATTTAGTCTGCATGGTTTCCAGTGTTTAGTCTATATGATTTCCAGTATTTAGTCTACATGGTTTCCAGTGTTTAGTCTATATGATTTCCAGTATTTAGTCTGCATGGTTTCCAGTGTTTAGTCTATATGATTTCCAGTATTTAGTCTACATGGTTTCCAGTATTTAGTCTACATGGTTTCCAGTATTTAGTCTACATGGCTTCCAGTGTTTAGTCTACATGGTTTCCAGTATTTAGTATACATGGTTTCCAGTGTTTAGTCTACATGGTTTCCAGTGTTTAGTCTACATGGTTTCCAGTATTTAGTCTACATGATTTCCAGTATTTAGTCTACATGGTTTCCAGTATTTAGTCTACATGATTTCCAGTATTTAGACTACATGGATTCCAGTGTTTAGTCTATATGATTTCCAGTGTTTAGTCTACATGGTTTTCCAGTGTTTAGTCTATATGATTTCCAGTATTTAGTCTACATGGATTCCAGAGTGTTTAGTCCTATATGATTTCCAGTGTTTAGTCTACATGGTTTCAGTGTTAGTCTATATGATTTCCAGTGTTTAGTCTACCATGGTTTCCAGTGTTTAGTCTATATGATTTCCAGTGTTTAGTCTAAATGGTTTCCAGTGTTTAGTCTACATGGTTTCCAGTGTTTAGTCTATATGATTTCCAGTATTTAGTCTACATGGTTTCCAGTATTTAGTCTACATGGTTTCCAGTGTTTAGTCTACATGGTTTCAGTGTTTAGTCTATATGATTTCCAGTATTTAGTCTACATGGTTTCCAGTGTTTAGTCTACATGGTTTCCAGTGTTTAGTCTATATGATTTCCAGTATTTAGTCTACATGGTTTCCAGTATTTAGTCAACATGGTTTCCAGTGTTTAGTCTATATGATTTCCAGTATTTAGTCAACATGGTTTCCAGTGTTTAGTCTATATGATTTCCAGTATTTAGTCTACATGGTTTCCAGCGTTTAGTCTATATGATTTCCAGTATTAGTCTACATGGTTTCCAGTATTTAGTCTATATGATTTCCAGGTAATTTAGTTCTACATGATTTCCAGTATTTAGTCTACATGGTTTCCAGTATTTAGTCAAACATGGTTTCCAGTATTTAGTCAACCATGGTTTCCAGTATTTAGTCAACATGGTTTCCAGTATTTAGTCTACATGGTTTCCAGTATTTAGTCTACATGGTTTCCAGTATTTAGTCTACATGGTTTCCAGTATTTAGTGTACATGGTTTCCAGTATTTAGTCAACCATGGTTTGCAGTATTTAGTCTACATGGTTTCCAGTATTTAGTCAACATGGTTTCCAGTATTTAGTCTACATGGTTTCCAGTATTTAGTCTACATGGTTTCCAGTATTTAGTCCACATGGTTTCCGGTTTCCAGTGTTTAGTCTACATGGTTTCCAGTATTTAGTCAACCATGGTTTCAGTATTTAGTCTACATGGTTTCCAGTATTTAGTCAACCATGGTCTCCAGTGTTTAGTTCTACATGGTTTCCAGTGTTTAGTCTACATGGTTTCCAGTGTTTAGTCTACATGGTTTCCAGTATTTAGTCTACATGGTTTCCAGTATTTAGTCTACATGATTTCCAGTATTTAGTCTACATGGCTTTCTGGTTTCCAGTGTTTAGTCTACATGGTTTTCCAGTATTAGTCTACATGGTTTCCAGTATTTAGTCAACTATGGTTTTCAGTATTTAGTCTACTTGGTTTCCAGTATTTAGTCAACATGGTTTCCAGTATTTAGTATACATGGTTTCCAGTATTTAGTCTACACGGTTTCCAGTATTTAGTCTACATGGTTTCCAGTATTTCGTCTACATGGTTTCCAGTATTTAGTCAACTATGGTTTCCAGTATTTAGTCTACAATTGTTGACTTGTTTACGCTGCTGTGCGTTTTTTGTTGCTGATCTTACTTTGCTACCTGACGGTTTTTTACTTTTTTCATTACCGTATATTTTTACTTTTACCCTCACTCAACTTTTTTTCATTCAACTTTTTTACCCCGGAGGTTTTTTCTGGACATGGTTCGTCAGGACTTCAAACAGCCAAAGCTAAGTACATTAACATGATGCCTTCTAATTGCAGTCGTTGTACTTAATATACAGTAGAACGATCGCCTTACGGCAAGGATAGCCTGTGCTGCAAGCCCAGCTTCAGACGCAATCGTTAGGCAAGGGTAATTCAGTGTAGGAAAGGATGAAACAGCGTCTGTGCCACCAGCAAGTACAGATAGTAACGTTAGTATGAAACCCCTCGCACGGTCCCCGCAGCCGGACAACTTTCTCATGGCTTCTGGAGGGAAACGCTGTAGGAACGCTCAACCGGTGTCGCTCATTCAGCCGACAGAAACTTTAAACCGGTTCCTCCCCATAAGCGAGTCGGAGTCAGAGGCCGAGACTTCTCTGGTCTCTACTCCTCCGCTATGGGGTCTGAGACGCCGACGGCTCCCCCCATTTGCTCTGACAAATTGAAAACCCTAGTCATTGGCGACTCCATTACCCGCAGTATTAGACTTAAAACGAATCATCCAGCGATCATACACTGTTTACCAGGGGGCAGGGCTACCGACGTTAAGGCTAATCTAAAGACGGTGCTGGCTAAAGCTAAAACTGGCTGAGTGTAGAGAGTATAGAGATATTGTTATCCACGTCGGCACAACGATGTTAGGATGAAACAGTCAGAGGTCACCAAGTGCAACATAGCTCAGCGTGTAAATCAGCTAGAAAGATGTGTGGGCATCGATTAATTGTCTCTGGCCCCCTCCCAGTTAGGGGGAGTGATGAGCTCTACAGCAGAGTCTCACAACTCAATCGCTGGTTGAAAACTGTGTTCTGCCCCTCCCAAAAGATAGAATTTGTAGATAATTGGCCCTCTTTCTGGGACTCACCCACAAACAGGACCAAGCCTGGCCTGTTGAGGAGTGACGGACTCCATCCTAGCTGGAGGGGAGCTCTCATCTATCTACGAACATAGACAGGGCTCTAACTCCTCTAGCTCCACAATGAAATAGGGTGCAGGCCAGGCAGCAGGTTGTTAGCCAGCCTGCCAGCTTAGTGGAGTCTGCCATTAGCACAGTCAGCGTAGTCAGCTCAGCTATCCCCATTGAGACCGTGTCTGTGCCTCGATCTAGGTTGGGCAAAATTAAAAATGGCGGTGTTCGCTTTAGTAATCTCACTAGTATAAAGACCTCCTCCATTCCTGCCATTATTGAAAGCGATTGTGATACTTCACATCTCAAAATTGGGTTACTTAATGTTAGATCCCTCACTTCCAAGGCAGTTATAGTCAATGAACTAATCACTGATCATAATCTTGATGTGATTGGCCTGACTGAAACATGGCTCAAGCCTGATGAATTTACTGTGTTAAATGAGGGCCCTCCCCCTGGTTACACTAGTGACCATACCCCCCCGTGCATTCCGGCAAAGGCGGAGGTGTTGCTAACATCTACGATAGCAACCATTTCAATTACAAAAAAAAAAAACCATGACGTTTTCGTCTTTTTGAGCTTCTAGTCATGAAATCTATGCAGCCTACTCAATCACTTTTTTATAGCTACTGTTTACAGGCCTCCTGGGCCATATGCAGTGTTCCTTACTGAGTTCCCTGAATTCCTATCGGATCTTGTAGTCATAGCAGATAATATTCTAATTTTGGTGACTTTACATTCACATGGAAAAGTCCACAGACCCACTCCAAAAGGCTTCGGAGCCATCATCGACTCAGTGGGTTTTTGTCCAACATGTCTCTGGACCTACTCACTGCCTACAGTCATACTTGGACCTAGTTTTGTCCCATGGAATAAATGTTGTGGATCTTAATGTTTTTCCTCATAATCCTGGATTATCGGACCACCATTTTATTGCGTTTACAATTGCAACAAATAATCTGCTCAGACCCCAACCAAGGAGCATTAAAAAGTCATGCTATAAATTCTCAGACAACCCAAAGATTCCTTGATGCCCTTCCAGACTCCCCTGCCTACCCAAGGACGTCAGAGGACAAAAATCAGTTAACCACCTAACCGAGGAACTCAATTTAACCTTGCGCAATACCCTAGATGCAGTTTGCACCCCTAAAAATTAAAAACATCTGTCATAAGAAACTAGCTCCCTTGGTATACAGAAATACACGAGCTCTGAAGCAAGCTTCCAGTAATTGGAACGGAAATGGCGCCACACCAAACTGGAAATCTTCCGACTAGCTTGGAAAGACAGTACCGTGCAGTATCGAAGAGCCCTCACTGCTGCTCGATCATCCTATTTTTCCAACTTAATTGAGGAAAATAAGAACAATCCGACATTTCTTTTTGATACTGTCGCAAAGCTAACTAAAAAGCAGCATTCGCAAATGGAGGATGGCTTTCACTTCAGCAGTAATAAATTTATGAACTTCTTTGAGGAAAAGATCATGATCATTAGAAAGCAAATTACGGACTCCTCTTTAAATCAGGATATTCCTCCAAAGCTCCATTGTCCTGAGTCTGCACAAATCTGCCAGGACCTAGGATCAAGGGAGATACTAAAGTGTTTAGTACTATATCTCTTGACACAATGATGAAAACAATCATGGCCTCCAAACCCTCAAGCTGCATACTGGACCCTATTCCAACTAACTACTGAAAGAGCTGCTTCCTGTGCTTGGCCCTCCTATGTTGAACATAATAAACGGCTCTCTATCCACCGGATGTGTACCAAGCTCACTAAAAGTGGCAGTAATAAAGCCTCTCTTGAAAAAGCGAATCTTGACCCAGAAATTATAAAAAACTATCGGCCTATATCGAATCTTCCATTCCTCTCAAAAATTTAGAAAAAGCTGTTGCGCAGCAACTCACTGCCTTCCTGAAGACAAACAATGTATACGAAACGCTTCAGTCTGGTTTTAGACCCCATCATAGCACTGAGACTGCTAGGGAGTTTTTCCTAGGGAGTTTTTCCTAGCCACCGTGCTTCTTTCACATGCTTTGCTTGCTGTTTGGGGTTTTAGGCTGGGTTTCTGTACAGCACTTTGAGATTTCACCTGATATACGAAGGGCTATATAAATAAATTTGATTTGATTGTTTCCAGTATTTAGTCTGCATGGTTTCCAGTATTTAGTCTACATGGTTTCCAGTATTTAGTCAACCATGGTTTCCAGTATTTAGTCTACATGGTTTCCAGTATTTAGTCAACCATGGTTTCCAGTTTAGTCTACATGGTTTCCAGTATTTAGTCTACATGGTTTCCGGTTTCCTGTGTTTAGTCTACATGGTTTCCAGTATTTAGTCTACATGGTTTCCGGTTTCCAGTATTTAGTCTACATGGTTTCCAGTATTTAGTCTACATGGTTTCCAGTATTTAGTCAACCTGTCACATTCTGACCTGTAAAGGTGTTATTTGTTAGTGTTTAGTTTGGTCAGGATGTGGCAGGGGGTATTTGTTTTATGTGGTTTAGGGTGGTTGTGTGTATGTGTCCATGTAGAGAGGGGTATTTGATTTATTAGTCCAGGGTTTTGGCTACTGTTCTATGTTAGTTTATTTGTGTTAGTTTATGTTCTGTCTAGTCATTTGTATTTCTATATTTAGTTAATTGATGTTGGAGCCTTCAGTTGGAGGCAGCTGTCTATCGTTGCCTCTGATTGAAGGTCCTATAATTAGGGGTGTGTTGTATTGTGGGTAGTTGTATTCTGTTTTGTGCTTGTCACCTGACAGAACTGTTAGTGTCGTTTCTGTTAATTGTATAAGTGTTTATTTTGTTTCTCCTTCTTATATATTAAAAAGAGAAGATGAGTATACACTTCCCTGTTGCGTCTTGGTCCTCCACACACGACACTCGTTACACAACCATGGTTTCCAGTATTTAGTCTACATGGTTTCCAGTATTTAGTCTACATGGTTTCCAGTGTTTAGTCAACCATGGTTTCCAGTGTTTAGTCTACATGGTTCCAGTATTTAGTCTATATGTTCCAGTATTTAGTCTACATGGTTTCCAGTGTTTAGTCTACATGGTTTCCAGTGTTTAGTCTACATGGTTTCCAGTATTTAGTCTACATGGTGTCCAGTATTTAGTCTACATGGTTTCCAGTATTTAGTCTACATGGTTTCCAGTATTTAGTCTACATGGTTTCCAGTATTTAGTCTACATGGTTTCCAGTATTTAGTCAACATGGTTTCCAGTATTTAGTCAACTATGGTTTCCAATATTTAGTCTACATGGTTTCCAGTATTTAGTCTACATGGTTTCCAGTGTTTAGTCAACCATGGTTTCCAGTATTTAGTCTACATGGTTTCCAGTATTAGTCTACATGGTTTCCAGTATTTAGTCTACATGGTTTCCAGTGTTTAGTCTACATGGTTTACGGTTTCCAGTGTTTAGTCTACATGGTTTCCGGTATTTGGTTAACCATGGTTTCCAGTAAGTCCACAGCTGATCTATTATGAGAACCCAGCCAGCTGATCCATGATGTCACATTAAGTCAAACCTGACTTGTTTATGCATAGGTAAGCATGTGTCAGAGTATTCTCCCACAGTTGAAAAGAACACATGAATGCCATGATAGTATAGTTAATGCAGTGACCATGTTAATACAGTGATAATGCAGTGATTATGCAGTGATACTGCAGCGAATACAGTGACCTTGTGGTTAATACAGTGATAATGCAGTGAGTATGCAGTGAGTATACAGTGATATTGCAGTGAATACAGTGACCGTGTTGTAATACAGTGAGTATACAGTGATACTGCAGTGAATACAGTGACGACACCATTAATACAGTAATAATGCAGCGATGATGCCGCGATACTGCAATGAATACAGTGATAATGCAGTGATAATGCAGTCCACAGAGCTCAGTGCTTCAGGATAGATATTCACTAGCTGTTCTGGAAGATAACAATAGACTGAACAGACACAGATTTCCTCTGAAAAGGGGCCTTCTGACGTCCTTTCTGTTCATCCTAAATATTTCATGTTCAAAGACTATAAGGGAATTAAGTCTTTTGAGAATAGAATACGCTGCACTCATTCATAATAAAGCTTATTATCAGTCAGGTACCAATACTAGAGATTACAAAACACAATTGGAGTGTGCTTTTGGTTTCCGTCAGGTGTGAACGTATAGATAGCCTTTGCAAGAAGGTCCATTTGCATGACAGGAAATGTGCATGCTGGCAAAATATTCTGCAGTGTTTTTAGACCAGGAACATTCAAATCACTGTGAAGAATGTAGAATGGGAAACCACTCACAATATAACTGCAAGACAAGGAACAATTGGCCAAAAATATTTTTGTAGCATGAGCTTACAGTCTCGGTTTCAATAGTACACTCAGTTTCCCCTATTGCCAGAGGTTCAAGATGTTGTTCAGGGAGACAGGTCTCATGAGAGTGATGTACTATGAAATGGCATCGACAGCATGTAGGCTACCTATCCACTCTGCGATTCCATTTGAGGGGTCACAACAGTATCCTGCACTCTAAACTAGTCCCTGTCATATCCGCTAATACTACAGAATCTGGGAGCTGTTATGAACATGGGTTACAGTACTTCAGGGCTGACGAAGGCAAAGTCACTTTGCAATGCTAAGAACACTCTGATTGGCTTCCATCTACATCATTAGTTCACTGCTAAGTGAGTATGGTTGTAGCAATGCTTTAATCTGGCTACGGGATGACTGTAGGAATACTTACACCTGTCAACTTCCATCCTCACCTCCTCCCTCAGTCTAAACCAGATATCAAATCCTCAAACCGGGTATTGGGAGCTTTCTCAAATTGTCAGTTTGTATTAGTGTGACGTTAATGCATGCTACTTGAATCACAAGCACATTTAATGGAAGAAAAACAATGCAATTGCATAAAGGTTTACTTACTGTGTTGCTAGAATTACCATTTAAATGTAAACCACTGTCAAATAGTGGTGAAGATACTCTGCTACTTTGATCAGCGGGTGGTACAGGAGAGCCTGAAAACCATGAGAGCAAATGTTATATTGTTGAAACATGAAATACTTAATGTGCTCAGCCTCAGCCGCAGAATCAGTCTGAGAATCAGCCTGTCTAAGAATCAGCCTGAGAATCAGCCTGAAAATCAGCCTCAGTCTCAGAATCAGCCTGAGAATTAGCCTCAGTCTCAGAATCGGCCTGAGAATCAGCCTGAGAATCAGCCTCAGATTCAGTCTCAGAATCAGCCTGAGAATCAGCATCAAAATCATCCTTTGGCTCTACCTCAGAATCACCTTTATAGGCCAGGTTCAGGTACAGTACATGAACAGAATGTGATTTAGTGATATGATGCTGCCACAGAATATTGAATAAACTGTGAGGGAAAAAGTATTGATCCCTGCTGATTTTGTACATTTGCCCACTGACAAAGAAATGATCAGTCTATAATTTAATGGTAGGTTTATTTGAACAGTGAGAGACAGAATAACAACAAAAAAATCCAGAAGTATTTGACCCCCTCTCAATCAGAAAGATTTCTGGCTCCCAGGTGTCTTTATACAGGTAACGAGCTGAGATTAAAGGGAGTGCCTAATCTCAGTTTGTTACCTGTATAAAAGACACCTGTCCTCAGAAGCAATCAATCAATCAGATTCGAAACTCTCCACCATGGCCAAGACCAAAGAGCTCTCAAGGATGTCAGGGACAAGATTGTAGACCTACACATTGCTGGAATGGGCTACAAGAACATTGCCAAGCAGCTTGGTGAGAAGGTGACAACAGTTGGTGCGATTATTCGCAAATGGAAGAAACACAAAAGAACTGTCTCGGCCTGGGGCTCCATGGCCTGGCTCCATGGCCCCTCGGCCTGGGGCTCCATGCAAGATCTCACCTCGTGGGGTTGAAAGATCATGAGAATGGTGAGGAATCAGCCCAGAACTACCTGTCCCAGACCTGTTGTCCCAGACCTGCTGGAACCCTGACCTTCACGGACGTGCTACCTGTCCTAGACCTGCTGTTTTCAACTCTCTAGAGACAGCAGGAGCGGTAGATATACTCTCAAAGATCGGCTATGAAAAAGCCAACTGACACTTACTCTTGTGTTACTGACTTGTTGCACCCTCGACAACTACTATGATTATTATTGACAATGCTGGTCATTTATGAACATTTGAACATCTAGGCCATGTGCTGTTATAATCTCCACCCGGCACAGCCAGAAGAGGACTGGCCACCCCTCATAGCCTGGTTCCTCTCTAGGTTTCTTCCTAGGTTTTGGCCTTTCTAGGGAGTTTTTCCTAGCCACTGTGCTTCTACACCTGCATTGCTTGCTGTTTGGGTTTTAGGCTGGGTTTCTGTACAGCACTTTGTGATATCAGGATGTAAGAAGGGCTATATACATTTGATTTTGATTTGATTTGATTTGAACTACACGGGAGGATCTTGTCAATAATCTCAAGGCAGCTGGGACCATAGTCACCAAGAAAACAACTGGTAACACACTACGCCATGAAGGACTGAAATCCTGCAGTGCCCGCAAGGTCCCCCTGCTCAAGAAGGCACATATAGATGCCCGTCTGAAGTTTGCCAATGAACATCTGAATGATTCAGAGGACAACTGGGTGAAAGTGTTGTGGTCAGATGAGACCAAAATGGAGCTCTTTGGCATCAACTCAACTCGCAGTGTTTGGAGGAGGAGGAATGCTGCCTATGACCCCAAGAACACCATCCCCACCGTCAAACATGGAGGTGGAAACATTATGCTTTGGGGGTGTTTTTCTGCTAAGGGGACAGGACAACCTCACCGCATCAAGGGACGATGGACAGGGCCGTGTACTGTCAAATCTTGGGTGAGAACCTCCTTCCTCAGCCAGGGCATTGAAAATGGGTCGTGAATGGGTATTCCAGCAGGACAATGACCCAAACACACGGCCAAGGAAAAAGGAGTGGCTCAAGAAGAAGCACATTAAGGTCCTGGACTGGCCTAGCCAGTCTCCAGACCTTAACCATAGAAAATCTGTGGAGGGAGCTGAAGGTTCGAGTTGCCAAACGTCAGCCTCGAAACCTTAATGACTTGGAGAAGATCTGCAAAAAGGAGTGGGACAAAATCCCTCCTGAGATGTGCAAACCTGGTGGCCAACTACAAGAAACGTCTGACCTCTGTGATTGCCAACAAGGGTTTTGCCACCAGTACTAAGTCATGTTTTGCAGAGGGGTCAAATACTTATTTCCCTCATTAAAATGCAAATCATTTATAACATTTTTGACATGCGTTTTTATGGATTTTTGTTGTTATTCTGTCTCTCACTGTTCAAATAAACCTACCATTAAAATTATAGACTGATCATTTCTTTGTCAGTGGGCAAACGTACAAAATCAGCAGGGGATCAAATACTTTTTCTCTCACTGTATATAGACAGAATATATCGACAAAATATATACATATATATATATATATATATATATAATGTATGGATGATAACATGTATACAGTATAGAGACAGCATTGTTCCCTCAATCCAAAAGTTTACAAAAAAACACACGAGCAGTGACCAAACACCATGACTGACTCTCTGGGCACCACAGGTATCATAACACTTTGGCTGCCTCTCTGGGCACCACAGGTATCATAACACCGTGGCTGCTTCTCTGGGCACCACAGGTATCATAACACCGTGGCTGACTCTCTGGGCACCACAGGTATCATAACACTGTGGCTGCCTCTCTGGGCAGCACAGGTATCATAACACCGTGGCTGACTCTCTGGGCACCACAGGTATCATAACACCGTGGCTGCCTCTCTGGGCACCACAGGTATCATAACACCGTGGCTGACTCTCTGGGCACCACAGGTATAACACCGTGGCTGCCTCTCTGGGCACCACAGGTATCATAACACTGTGGCTGCCTCTCTGGGCAGCACAGGTATCATAACACCGTGGCTGACTCTCTGGGCACCGCAGGTATCATAACACCGTGGCTGCCTCTCTGGACACCAGTCAGTAGAGAATCTAAAGAGGGCCTAGTATGTGTCTAGCCTGGGGACCCGGACCATGTGGTTCATTAGCATAGCTAAGAATACAACTAGGTCTAATTGAGCTCTTTTTCCACTCTCTCATTCAACCAATCAGCATAAAGCTCTACTTCTTCATTGTTGACTCATCAAGCCGACAACTTCAAAGGTCCATTTCCTGACTCAATCAGGTTGCTAGGATTCTGGACATCAAAGCTATTGGATGCCAATTGTTTTTTAATCACATTGTCAAAAACAGACCAAAAAAAAACAAACATTCAATATAAGAGCAGATGACAGCAGCCTGTTGCATGACTTTTCCCTTCACTGTGTCCCCTTGCATGCTGTTGGTCAAGCAGGGAGGCCAACAGAGACAAACGCAGGTGTTTGATGTGACATTAGCTTCGGTACTGAAGCCCCAGCTACTGTTCTAGCCAATCTTCTAAAGAATACAGCAAACCTCAGTTAGAGGTTAATAAAAATGTTTTACTTTTTAATTAACTAGGCAAGTCAGTTAAGAACAAATTCGTATTTACAATGACGACCAACACCGGCCAAACCTGGACGACGCTGGGGCCAATTGTGCGCCGCCCTATGGGACTCCCAATCACGGGCGGTTGTGATACAGCCTGGATTTGAACCAGGATATCTGTAGTGATGCCTCTAGCACTGAGATGCAGTGACTTAGACCGCTGAGTCACTCGGGAGCCCAGTAAGACAGAGGAGGCCTCATGAAGAATGGGTTGAGTCAAGAATGGCCAGACGACAGTCAAACAACTGACAGGCTTCACTTGAGCTTCACTCTCCATTTGTTGAATGCGTAGTTACAGTACAGAATACGACATGAAACATGTAATGGTCCATCCACTCAGAACTCTTACCCAATGGGAGCTTTAGAAACGACGGAACTTCCCTGAGGAACCGAACAGTGATGGTGACTTCCTCCCCGGCAGTCCGCAGGAGATGAACCTGCCAGAGGAGGGAGGGAGGGAGGGAGGGAGGGAGGGGAGGGAGGGAGGTGAGGAGGTGTAGTGAGGGAGGATGCGGAGAGAGAGAGCACGTAGGATGACAGAGAGAGAGAGAGGATGAAGAGAGAGAGGAGAGAGAGAGAGAGAGAAGGGAAGGATGCGAAGAGGAGAGAGGGAGAGAGAGAGATGAGGATGAGGAGCTGAGAGAGGAGAGAGAGAGCGGAGGGAATGAGCGAGAGCGGATCAGAGCTTGTCATCTCAAATGAATAAAATAGCAGCCAAAAGTACATGTAGCTGTACAGCACTAAGCACACGCAACGCACCACTTGAGCAAAATACAGAATATGCAATCAGCAGTTAAGCCCTGTCTGAATTGATGTCACTTCAGTAATCACATACAATACCATAACTTCAAATATAGCCATGCATTTGCCTGGGTGAGAAGCTAGCAAATACAAGCCAATAATATAAAGTAATACCCTCTCCACGTCTGAGATCACACAAACCCATATCTGATTTCTAGAAGGTATCTGCACTTGATATGGCACAGACAGAGCCAAGTCAAGAATAAGGTATTTTTTTTTTTTAGCAGTAGGCCTACAATTATACCAATGTTCATGCTTATTTTTCAGATTTGTATCCAAATGAAAGCCTTTCCTTTCCAACTACCCCTCAGCTTTATTGTCAACAATTAATATCTTCTACTTCTTCCCAAAAACATCAGTGGTTTGCCCTTGTTGCTATAGCCGGTGACTATTGAGACAGCTTG
Source organism: Salmo trutta (assembly GCF_901001165.1). Classification (NCBI taxonomy): domain Eukaryota; kingdom Metazoa; phylum Chordata; class Actinopteri; order Salmoniformes; family Salmonidae; genus Salmo; species Salmo trutta. The sequence goes on along the minus strand of NW_021822881.1, from coordinate 65,363 downwards.
GCTTTATACGCTTTACATTTTCCCGAAGTGAATTGCTCATGATGTCTCTGACATTCTGGAGGTGAATAGAAGAGAACAGCTGTTTGGAGCTACGTAGAGACAGAGAGAGAGAGAGAGAGAGAGAGAGAGAGAGAGGAGAGAGAGAGAGAGAGAGAGAGAGCGTGAGAGAGAGAGAATCGCTGATAGCGCTCCTAAACTCGGAGACTCAAGTTCTGTGCAGCTTTTGTCTAATGAATATACTCCATATCGATTTGTCACAGTCAGGACGAGAAAACAAGACAAACTAAATTAGTCTCCTGTATGACATGACAGACTCCGTTCGCTTGACGAAGCATGTCTCAGCTTTTGGCAATCACAGGGAATGATTTGCTTTCAAATCTGGGAAAAGATTACGTGACAATGTCTGTGCAGCAGCTAATTAAATTATACTCACAACTTCTTCATGACTACAATGTTCGACATTAATGCCATTGATCTAAACAGAGTAAAAGAGAACGTATGAAGCACAGTTAGTAAACAACATCCTCATTTAAAAGTATCATTGTAAATATTGTTCGGCAATTCTACACCATGTGTTGAATCTGATGAGAGAACATGCATAGAGCAGAAAAGTTAAGCAAATAAATATACACTTTTGTTTATCAGTTGGATCTACGATCAAATTCAAGTTCAAGTATTTTGTAGCAGTGTCAAATAGCATCTTTTGAAATTACAACTCACACTCCAATGGAAGAGGGCAGCTCAATTAAAATTCAAAGAGCATATCTCTCTGTCTCTCACCTCTGACCTCAGGCAGCTTTGACAGATAAAAGTTAAGAGCCAGTGTACTAACCTGTAACATAGCGTCCCCAACGAATAGCTTCCCAGTTTGATCTGCTGCAGGCGGCAATCGTTGAGTGTCAAAGGTTAATGAAAACATTAGAAAATAATTACTAATTCCCATTCATGATGGAAATAGCAATCAATGTTCCTGTCTGCTTAATCTCCACTGACACCATAGAGCTCTAAGGAACACAGGAAACCATGAAATATGGAATAATAAGTCATTTGCAGCAGCGGATTTACGAAACAATGAAACTTCTTAACTGGTGAAAGATTTTCCATGGCTCTCTGAAGAAGGATGTTAAAACTTTCCTCTCTGGTTTATTAAAGACATGTTCTTCTCTGGGGTTATTAGAAGACATGTTCTTCTCTGGTTATTAGAGACATGTTATTCTCTGGGTTATTAGAGGCAGGATGTTAACTTTCCTCTCTGGGTTATTAGATGGCAGGATGTTAACTTACTCTCTGGGTTATTAGAGGCAGGATGTTAACTTACTCTCTGGGTTATTAGAGGCAGGATGTTAACTTACTCTTTGGGTTATTAAAGACATGTTCTTTCTCTGGTTATTAAAGACATGTTCTTCTCTGGTTTATTAAAGACATGTTCTTCTCTGGGTTATTTAGAGGCAGGATGTTAACTTTCCTCTCTGTGTTATTAGAGGCAGGATGTTAACTTCCTCTCTGGGTTATTAGAGGCTGGATGTTAACTTCCTCTCTGGGTTATTAGAGGCAGGATATTAAACTTACTCTCTGGGTTATTAGAGGCAGGATGTTAACTTTCCTCTCTGGGTTATTAGAGGCAGGATGTTAACTTTCCTTTCTGGGTTATTAGAGGCAGGATGTTAACTTCCTCTCTGGGTTATTAGATGGCAGGATGTTAACTTTCCTCTCTGGGTTATTAGAGGCAGGATTTTAACTTACTCTTTGGGTTATTAGAGGCAGGATGTTAACTTACTCTTTGGGTTATTAGAGGCTAGGAATGTTAACTTACTCTTTGGGTTATTAGAGGCAGGATGTTAACTTACTCTTTGGGTTATTAGAGGCAGGATTTCATGCTTTCACTACCAGAAGGGGGGGGGGGGGGGTTCTAATAGCTAAGTTGAAACAGAACGTGTCTAGTTTCTATTCATTAAAATTAAACCACTGATTTACACCTTATCAGCAGATTTCCATCTATAGCTGAGCAACTGCATTCTGGTTTAGTAGTCATACAGTAACTACATGATATAAAGGCACTTAACCTAAAATGTTGTAAATTGATATCATTCATAACAGTAGTGTAAATGTCAGATGTTTCAGTCCACATCACTGGGGGATGTTTCAGTCCACATCACTGGCAGATGTTTCAGTCCACCTCACTGGCAGATGTTTTCAGTCCAACTCACTGGCGGATGACTCAGTCCACATCACTGGGAGAAACATTCAATACTTACCAGCTTGATCTTTAAACATCTTTGAAATGACCACAGGCACTTTATGCTCAGCACCCCCCCTGAGAGTCACAACAGAAAGGTCATTACTAATCACAAAGTGTAACATTTACATAAATCTATGGGAAATATGCACCGAACAAGCAAGCAGATCAAAGTTTAATTCCACAGAGAATTGTACGTTTATCTACAGTTGAAGTCGGAAGTTTACATATATACTGCTCAAAAAAATGAAGGGAACACTTAAACAACACACCCTAGATCTGAATGAAAGAAATAATCTTATTAAATACTTTTTTCTTTACATAGTTGAATGTGCTGACAACAAAATCACAGAAAAATAATCAATGGAAATCCAATTTATCAACCCATGAAGGTCTGGATTTGGAGTCACACTCAAAATGAAAGTGGCCAAAACATCAGCCAGGAAGCATAGGAACTGAGAAGTGGTCTGTGGTCCCCACCTGCAGAACCACTCCTTTATTGGGGGGTGTCTTGCTAGTTGCCTATAATTTCCACCTGTTGTCTATTCCATTTGCACAACAGCATGCGAAATTTATTGTCAATCAGTGTTGCTTCCTAAGTGGACAGTTTGATTTCACAGAAGTGTGATGACTTGGAGTTACATTGTGTTTGTTTAAGTGTTCCCTTTATTTTTTTGAGCAGCAGTGTACTTAGGTTGGAGTCATTAAAACTCATTTTTTTCAACCACTCCACAAATTTCTTGTTAACAAACTATAGTTTTGGCAAGTCGGTTAGGAATCTACTTTGTGCATGACACAAGTAATTTTTCCAACAATTGTTTACAGACAGATAATTTCACTTATAATTCACTGTACCACAATTCCAGTGGGGTCAGAAGTTACATACACTAAGTTGACTGTGCCTTTAACAGCTTGGAAAATTCCAGAAAATGATGTCAGGGCTTAGAAGCTTCTGATAGGCTAAGTAACATAATTTGAGTCATTGGAGGTGTACCTGTGGAGTATTTCAAGGCCTACCTTCAAACGTAGTACCTCTTTGCTTGACAATCATGGAAAATCAAAAGAAATCAGCCAAGACCATCAGAAAAATTGTAGACCTCCACAAGTCTGCGTTCATCCTTGGAAACAATTCCAAACGCCTGAAGGTACCACATTCATCTGTACAACAATAGTACGCAAGTATAAACAACATGGGACCACGGCAAGCCGTCATAATGCTCAGGAAGGACACACGTTCTGTCTCCTAGAGATGAACATACTTTGGTGCGAAATGTGCAAATCAATCCCAGAACAACAGCAAAGGACCTTGTGTAGATGCTGGAGGAACAGGTACAAAAGTATCCATATCCACAGTAAAACGAACTCCTATATCGACATAACCTGAAAGGCCACTCAGCAAGGAAGGAAGCCACTGCTCCAAAACCGCCATAAAAAAGCCCAGACTACGGTTTGCAACTGCACATGGGGACAAAGATTGTACTCTTTGGAGAAATGTCCTCTGGTCTGATGAAACAAAATAGAACTGTTTGGCCATAATGACCATCGTTATGTTTGGAGGAAAAAGGGGGAGGCTTGCAAGTTGAAGAACACCATCCCAACCGTGAAGCACAGGACCTCAATCCTATAGAACATTTGTGGGCAGAACTGAAAAAGTGTGTGCGAGCAGGAGGCCTACAAACCTGACTCGGTTATACCAGCTCTGTCAGGAGGAATGGACCAAAAGTCACCCAACTTATTGTGGGAAGCTTGTGGAAGGCTACCCGAAACGTTTGACCCAAGTTAAACAATTTAAAGGCAATGCTGGCCAAATACTAATTGAGTGAATGCAAACTTCTAACCCACTGGGAATGTGATAAAATAAATCTGAAATAATTCTCTCTACTATTATTCTGACATTTCACATTCTTAAAATAAAGTGGTGATCCTAACTGACGTAAGACAGCATTTTTACTTGGATTAAATGTTAGGAATTGTGAAAATGTATTTGGCTAAGGTGTATGTAAACTTCCGACTTCTACTGTAGCAGACACAGTAACAGGAACTTCCTTATCTATACCATGTATGAGCTGTGCGTTGATCTAGCAGACACAGTAACAGGAACTTCCTCATCTATACTATGTTGATCTAGCAGACACAGTAACAGGAACTTCCTCATCTATACCGTGTTGATCTAGCAGACACAGTAACAGGAACTTCCTCATCTATACCGTGTTGATCTAGCAGACACAGTAACAGACAGTAACAGGAACCTCCTCATCTATACTATGTTGATCTAGCAGACACAGTAACAGGAACTTCCTCATCTATACCGTGTTGATCTAGCAGACACAGTAACAGGAACTTCCTCATCTATACCGTGTTGATCTAGCAGACACAGTAACAGACAGTAACAGGAACTTCCTCATCTATACCGTGTTGATCTAGCAGACACAGTAACAGGAACTTCCTCATCTATACCATGTTGATCTAGCAGACACAGTAACAGGAACTTCCTCATCTATACCATGTTGATCTAGCAGACACAGTAACAGGAACTTCCCCATCTATACTATGTATGCATTCAAATCTCCTAATAAAGGCCCAATATTTATATTTCTGAAAACGAACAACTTACTTTGATGCTTAGACCCAGTCCTCCAGCTGCTTGTCTTCGGAGTACGACAGTTCTGTGCTTTAAAAAATGGGAATTGACCTTGGTAAAATAATATTGAAATGTTGAAACAAGTTTGGAGTGTAACACTGTGGTGCTAATTTTCCAGTTGATAGTCTTTACGATCAAAACCATAACATTGAAAGATACAGCATGCCTCCATAGAAAAACATAAAGAACGCAGTAACAGCTTCTTATGAGGGGTGGACTGGGACAAGAATTCGGCCCTGGCACTTTATCCACACCAGCCCATATCACAGCGCATGCTGCCAACTCCCACCGGATACCATTTTTATGTATTTGTGTCCAGTATGAAGGAAGTTAGAAGTAGTTTAGAATGCTAGTAGATACCCATAGACTTCCAGTCATTGCACTAACGCTAGTTAGCATTGGCTGGCGAAACTACCTCTAACGTTAATACTGGACACAGAGACATAAAAATGGTATCCATGAGTTCATCTGAATCTGGACACGGGGGGCCAGCACAGAAAAAAAATGTATGAAATTGTATGAAATGTATGCATTCACTACTGTAAGTCGCTCTGGATAAGAGCGTCTGCTAAATGACTAAAATGTAAATGTAAAATGTAGATAAAGGCCCTCATTGCCAAAATCCCGAAGTATCCCTTTAATTACTATTACAGGGATCCTGACTAACATTTTTCCCTGGTGTCACTGGTTCCACTAACTACAGTATGTCATCAATTTGATATGATATGTTATGTCCTGCAAAAAAATAAACAAATGGTATGATATGTTACGAATCCAATTCATAAAGAATCAAACTTTAAGAAGTGTAAAGAATAAACAACTGAGGTATTCAAGAAACAAGTTGCTTCATTTAACATCCAAACAGGAATGCATGAATCAAGATATTTGATGTGTAAACTTATACAGTGATTGTATAAGTTTACACCAGTCTCAACGTCAACAGTGAAAAGACGAATCTGGGATGCTGGCCTTCTAGGCTGAGTTGCAAAGAAAAAGCCATATCTCAGACTGGCCATTAAAAATAAAAGATTGAGATGGGCAAAAGAACACAGACACTGGACAGAGGAACTCTGCCTAGAAGGCCAGCATCCCAGACTCGCCTCTACACTGTTGACGTTGAGACTGGTGTTTTGCGGGTACTATTTAATGAAGCTGCCAGTTGATGACTTGTGAGGCGTCTGTTTTCAAACTAGACACTCTCATGTACTTGTCCTCTTGTGCAATGGGGCCTCCCACTCCTCTTTCTAGTCTGGTTAGAGCCAGTTTGCGCCATTCTGTAAAGGGAGTAGTACAAAGCGTTGTACTTGATCTTCAGTTTCTTGGCAATTTCTCGCATGGAATAGCCTTCATTTCTCAGAACAAGAATAGACTGACAAGTTTTCAGAAGAAAGTACTTTGTTTATGGCCATTTTTAGCCTGTAATCGAACCCACAAACGCTGATGCTCCAGATACTCAACTAGTCTAAAGAGGGCCAGCTTTATTGCTTCTATAAATCAGCACAACAGTTTTCAGCTGTGCTAACATAATTGCAAAAGGGTTTTCTAATGATCAATAAGCCTTTTAAAATGATAAACCTGGATTAGCTAACACAACGTGCCATTGGAACACAGGAGTGATGGTTGCTGATAATGGGCCTCTCTACGCCTATTTTTATTTATTTTATTTTATTTCACCTTTATTTAACCAGGTTGGCCAGTTGAGAACAAGTTCTCATTTACAACTGCGACCTGGCCAAGAGCAAAGCAGTGCGACACAAACAACAACACAGAGTTACACATGGAATAAACCAGCGTACAGTCAATAACACAATAGAAAAAAGAAAGTCTATATACAGTGTGTGCAATTGGCGTGACGAGGTAAGGCAATAAATGGGTCATAGTAGCGAAGTAATTACAATTTAGCAAATTAACACTGGAGTGATAGATGAGCAGATGGTGATGTGCAAGTAGAAATACTGGTGTGCAAAAGAGCAGAAAAGTAAATAAAAACAATATGGGGATGAGGTAGGTAGTTGGATGGGCTATATACAGATGGGCTATGTACAGCTGCAGCGATCGGTTAGCTGCTCGGATAGCTGATGTTTAAAGTTAGTGAGGGAAATATACGTTTTCAGCTTCAGGGATTTTTGCAATTCGTTACAGTCACTGGCAGCAGAGAACTGGAAGGAAAGGAAGCCAAAGTAGGTGTTGGCTTTGGGGATGACCAGTGAGATATACCTGCTGGAGCGCATGCTATGGGTGGGTGTTGTTATCGTGACCAGTGTTGATATTCCATTAAAAAAAATCTGCCGTTTCCAGCTACAATAGTGATTTACAATATCAACAATGTCTACACTGTATTTCTGATAAATTTTATGTTATTTTAATGGACAAAAAAAAAAAAAAAAAAAAAAAAAAAACAAGGACATTTCTCAGTGACCCCAAACTTTTGAACGGTGGTGTATATCTATATGTGGACTAACTAATATCATAGGCTAATTCATGTTGGGTTCAACACCTTAGAAAGTGTCAACTCAAAACACACTATCTAGATTAGAGATGAAATGGTATGAACATTTCTTATCACGATTATAGTGACCAAAATGATCACGGTTATCAGTATTATCGCGGTATTGTTAAAAGGTGCTGGAAATGTTCAAAAAAGTTCTGATACACTGAAATCATTTCACCACGTTTTATATTGAAAACCAACAAACAACATTAGCATCACTATGCACTTTTTGTGTGCATAAACATTAAAATAATATCATTAACATTAAAGATGGCACCATGTGTCCATGAGACGTAAAAGTTTCCCTAGTGCAGGTTTTAATGAACACAACCTTAAGCAAATCAAATGTGCATATAAAAGCAAGTAAAGCAAATGTGCATGTAAGAACAATACAACCATATGTAAACAAATCCAATGTGCAGGTGTTGACATTAAGGTGCTGCTGGCCTAACATAAGGTGCTGCTGGCCTAACATCCTGTATGTATGTTCTCTCCTTCATAAAGATATAAGGTGCTGCTGGCCTAACATCCTGTATGTATGTTCTCTCCTTCATAAAGATATAAGGTGCTGCTGGCCTAACATCCTGTATGTATGTTCTCTCCTTCATAAACATATAAGGTGCTGCTGGTCTAACATCCTGTATGTACAGTGGGGGAAAAAAGTATTTGATCCCCTGCTGATTTTGTACGTTTGCTCACTGACAAAGAAATGATCAGTCTATAATTTTAATGGTAGGTTTATTTGAACAGTGAGAGACAGAAATAACAACAAAAATATCCAAGGTGAGGCAGCTCTGGTGCAGGGTCCCTTCACCACACCAGTGAATCCTCTTCTGCTGGAATGGGTGGGGTCCCTTCACAACACCAGTGAATCCTCTTCTGCTGGAATGGGTGGGGTCCCTGCACCACACCAGTGAATCCTCTTCTGCTGGAATGAGTGGGGTCCCTCCACCACACCAGTGGATCCTCTTCTGCTGGAATGGGTGGGGTCCCTCCACCACACCAGTGAATCCTCTTCTGCTGGAATGGGTGGGGTCCCTCCACCACACCAGTGGATCATCTTCTGCTGGAATGGGTGGGGTCCCTCCACCACACCAGTGTATCCTCTTCTGCTGGAATGGGTGGGGTCCCTCCACCACCAGTGGATCATCTTCTGCTGGAATGGGTGGGGTCCCTCCACCACACCAGTGGATCCTCTTCTGCTGGAATGGGTGGGGTCCCTCCACCACACCAGTGTATCCTCTTCTGCTGGAATGGGTGGGGTCCCTCCAACACCCCAGTGTATCCTCTTCTGCTGGAATGGGTGGGGTCCCTCCACCACACCAGTGGATCATCTTCTGCTGGAATGGGTGGGGTCCCTCCACCACACCAGTGGATCCTCTTCTGCTGGAATGGGTGGGGTCCCTCCACCACACCAGTGGATCCTCTTCTGCTGGAATGGGTGACAGAGACAGGTTGACCTTGATATCTTCTTTCCCTCTGTCTTCTGGGGGGGTCGGAATCTGACCCTCTTCACCTCTCTGTTGCCTTGTTGAAGTAATCTTTCTCAGCAACCCAGCCAGGCCTTTCTCCTCTGATGCCGCTGTGGGGGTGTTGGTGGTGGAGGTGCTGCTGGTGCTTTGTGGTTCTTCCCTGACTTGTGCAGCTGCCAGCTTCAAGGCCTCCTGGATACAGCTGTCAGTGTCAACTTTTGCAGCATCAGGCTCATCTAAAAAGCTCATTTTGAAGTGGGGGTCAATGAAACAAGCCATGTGCATGACTTTCTTTGCCTTCTCTGTGTATCTGTTGTTTAGGTCTTCTCTCATTACCCTTTTCATCTCCTTGGTCAGGGTTGGCTCCGTATTCTTTTCCACCAGAACATCACGGGTGATGTGGTCCAGAACAGGCTTGATGGCTGACAGTGTCACTCGTGTCTCTGAGGCAAGTGCATCTGTAAACTTGCTTAGAGGTTCAAGGAGCTGGCACAGTTGCTCCATGACACTTATGTCGGCATCCTTGGGCATCAGATGCCATGTTCCTCTTTCTCCAGCCAGTGTCGCACAGATTGGCTGCTGTTGGCTGAGGAAACACTCAATCATCTTCTGTGTCGATCCCCATCGGGTCACCACATCATGGATCAGAGCCTTGTGTGGCATGTTAAGGGCAACTTGCTTTTCTCTCAGTTCTCTCCTTCTCTTCCAGCTCCGTGAGAAGCCTTGGACCAGATGACGGCCGGCCTTGACTGCTGTGTCAACTCTCTGAATTTTCAGAGCCTTTGAGATGGTCAGGTTCAAATGATGGCCAAAGCACCCAAGCCACAGATCTGGGAACTCTTCAAAAGCCTTGATCATGTTTGTTGCGTTGTCTGTGGTTATGTAACCAGGTCTTTGTTGATCCCCCCAACTCTTCCAAAATATTCTCAAAAAACTCTCTGATGTTGTGAGCCCAGTGATCTTCTGGGAAGAACTGTGTTTCCAGGCAGTTTGATTCCAGTTTCCAGTCTGAGGTGAGGTAATGGATAGTGAAGCTGATGTAGAGTTGACCACCCCCTGCTTTCACTGGTCCAGAGGTCAGTAGCTGCAGAAAACCATGTGCCTTGAGCAAAACTTTTTCCAACATCAGTTTTAACCTGGTTGTACAGGTTTGGGATTTCAGGCTTGGAAAATAATGTTTGTGATGGCACTTTTTAGTGAGGCACGGGAGCCTTCATCAGCCTCAGAAAGCCAGGCCTCTCAACAATATGAAATGGCATCATGTCCTTTGTAATGTAATATGAAAGGGCTGCACTGAGATCCTGAGTATTTTTTGATGTGGATGCATAAGTAGCCTGCCTTTTTAAATGCTTGCTGGAGTGTCTGTGTCACAACTGTAGATGAGGAGGGACCAGTAGTATCACTGGGTTTGCCTGCTGCACATCCACTCTGTAAACAAGGGAATAGCAAATGTAATATTATTATTATTGGTGTTGTTACATTATAATTATTAGTAATACTCACTCACACACACACACACACACAGTCTATCTTCGGTGTTGCATTTGAGTATATGCAATGACCCCATGCACAATTTACATAAATACAAATGAGTCTTAAGTAGACAGGGATAGTCATTGCAATGAGCCCAAAAATGGGCATAAATACAGGAGTCTTGTATAGGAGTCTAGTGTTTCTCCTGTTGGAACACTTTTACAACCAAGTCAATGACTGCCGGATTTTAAATGAACAAAATGTGTTGGTTGGGTGACTAAACTACATAACGTGTTATTGTGTGCAATGGGCGAATAGAGTCTGCAGGCACACGACTCATACAGCAGCAGAACAACGTGTAGTGTTTTTACAATAGTAGGTAACACTGAAAGCTTCAGTTTACATTATTGACAAGCTATTAGCAAGTTAGACAGACAAACCATGACATTTTCCCCCATTCCGAAATCCCCACATCATGCATTGAGCTAAAAGTTAACTTACCTTACATTCGCTATAAAGTAGCGAGTGGTGGTCACGAAGATGACTCAAGAGATTTGATGTGCGTTTTCTTTTTTTTGCATATTCTGCAGACAGGGTGATCATCTTCGATTAAGTTTCCCTCAGCACTCTTGCAAAACCCAAAATACTACCACACTTCAGATTTGGTCCTCTTTGAAGGCTGAAAAATCTCCTGAGCGCTATCATTGCCTTCCTCCATGTTTTCACACAAAACAAACCCCATGCTGCGTCTGCGTTAGACTGTTGCTAACTTTGGTTGATGCTGGACACTAGTTACCGTGAGTTTTTCAAACCACGGTTTTAATGATAATTAACATTTGAAACGGTAATACAAACCGTCTAGAACGTTACCGTGGTTTATCGTGAAAACCGGTAACCATTTCATCCTTAATCTAGATCTCTAACTCTAATATAATACCCACTGCTAGTAGCCATGTATTCATCCAACAGTAAATGTTTAAAAAACTTTGCAATTGTAGGCCTATGCCCTCGCAATGGCCGGTGAGGATTTAGAATGTGCACCGCTCCATATCTCAAAGTCATTTCAAATACCTTAGTTTTAAATAGTTGCTATTGAGCTAAATATTGAGAGTTGAGAAATATGAAGTATACGGTTCCTTCAGAAAGTATTCACACCCCTTGAATTTTTCCACATTTGTTGTATTACAAGTGGGATTAAAATTGATTTAATTGTACTTTTTTGTCAACAATCTACACAGAAGACTGTAATTTCAAAGTAAAAGGAAAAATTCTAACATTTGTAAATAATCCATGAAAAATTAAAGACTAATATATCTTGATTAGATAAGTATTCAACCTCCTTAGGTAATACATTTTAGAATCACCTTTGGCAGCGATTACAGATGTGAGTCTTTCTGGATAAATTACAAAAATATTTCCACAACAGGATTGTACAATACTTGCTTTTTATTATTTTCAAAACTTCAAGCTCTGTCAAATTGGTTGTTGATCATTGCTAGACAACCATTTCAGGTCTTGTCATAGATTTTCAAGTAGATTTAAGTCAAAACTGTAACTCGGCCACTAAGGAACATTCACTGTCTTTTTGGTAAGCAACTCCAGAGTGGATTTGGCCTTGTGTTTTAGGTTATTTTATTGCTGAAAGGTGAATTAATCTCCCAGTGTCTGGTGGAAAGCAGACTGAACCAGGTTATCCTCTGTGCTTAGCTCCATTCTGTTTATTTTTTTATCCTGAAAAACTCCCCAGTCCTTAATGATTACAAGCATATTCTTAACACGATGCAGACGCCACTATGTTTGAAAATATGGAGAACGGTACTCAGTAAATCAAAGTATAAATATTTAGCAGTATTACATTGGTGCCTTGTTGCAAACAGGATGCATGTTTTGGAATATTTTTTTGTTTGTGTACAGGCTTCCTTCTTGTCACTCTGTCAATTAGGTTAGTATTGTGGAGTAACTACAATTTTGTTGATCCATCCTCAGTTTTCTTCTATCACAGCCATTAAACTCTGTAATTGTTTTAAAGTCACCATTGGTGTCACGACTTCCTCCGAAATGTCGGTCCCTCTCCTTGTTCGGGTGACGTTCGGCGGTCGACGTCACCGGTCTTCTAGCCATCGCCAATCCACTTTAATTTTTCCATTTGTTTTGTCTTGTCTTCCCACACACCTGGTTTCAATTCCATCATTGCATGTTGTGTATTTAACCCTCTGTTCCCCCCCATGTCCTGTCCGGTATTGTTTATTGTAGTGCTTGTGCATCTTATGCTGGTGTGTGACGGGTTTTACCCATTGATTTATTGTACTGTTTACGGTGGTTTTATTTATTAAACTGTGCCGTTGTAAATCAGCTTTGCTCTCCTGCGCCTGACTTCTCTGCCGCCAGTACGCACCCCTTACAATTGGCATCATGGTGAAATCCCTCAGCTGTTTCCTTACTCTCCGGCAACTGAGTTAGGAAGGACGCAGCGTATCTATGTAATGATTGGGAGTATTTGGAAACACAATGTCAACTTTCACTGCTATGCAGATGACACACAGCTGTACATTTTGATGAAACATGGTGAAGCTCCAAAATCACCTACCCTGGAATCCTGTGTTTCAGACATAAGGAAGTGGATGGCGGCACATGTTCTACTTTTAAACTCGGACAAAACAGAGATGCTAGTTCTAGGTCCCAAGAAACAAAGAAATCTTCTGACAATGAATCTTGATGGTTGTACAGTCATCTCAAATAAAACTTTGAAGGACATTGGCGTTACTCTGGATCCTGATATCTCTTTTGACGAACATATTCCAAATATTTTAGGAGCAGCCTTTTTACATGTTCGTAACATTGAAAAAAATCGGACACTCTTTACCAAAAATAATGCAGAAAATCTAATCCATGCTAATGTCACATCAACATTAGACTACTGCAATGCTCCTCTCCTTGTCTACCTGGATAAGGCGCTAAATAAACTTCAGCTAGTGCTAAATATCGCTGTTAGAATCTTGACTAGAACCCCCCAAAATTATCATATTACTCCAGTTCTAGCCTCTGGCTTTCTGTTAAGCCTAGGGCTGATTTCAAGGTTTTACTGCTAACCTACCAAGCATTACATGGACTTGCTCCTACCTATCTTGCCGATTTGGTCGTGCCGTACATACGTACATGTATGCTACATTCACAAAATGCAGGCCTCCTTAATGTTCTTAGAATTTCTAAGCAAAGAGCTGGAGGCATGGCTTTCTTCCATAAAGCTACATTTTTATGGATGGTCTGCCAATCTATGTGAGAGAGGCAGACTCGGTCTCAACCTTTAAGTCCTTACTGAAGACTCATCTCTTCAGTAGGTCCTATGATTGAGTGTTGTCTGGTCCAGCGTGTGAAGGTGAACGGCAAGGCACTGGAGTGACGAACCACCCTTGCGGTCTCTGCCTGGCCGGCTACCCTCTCTCCACTGGGATTCTCTGCCTCTGACCCGATTACGGGGGCTGAGTCACTGGCTTGCTTGTGCTCTCCCATGCCATCCCTGGGAGGGGTGCATCACGTTATGCCAGGCGTCTTTCACTATACTCAACATGAGTGGGTTGAGTCACTGACGTGATCTTTTTTGATGTCCTCGGGCAGTGGGGGGGGGATTTCGTGGGCTATGCTCGGCCTTGTCTCAGCGTAGTAAGTTGGTGGTCTGTTGATATCCTTTTGGTGGTGTGGGGGCTGTGCTTTGGCAAAGTGGGTGGGGTTATATCTTGTCTGATTTTCCCTTTCCCAGGAAAACTTTGTACGGGGCCACAGTGTCCCCGACCCCCCCCTGTCTCAGTCTCCAGTATCTATGCTGCAATAGTCTATGTGCCGGGGGGCTAGGGTCAGTCAGTTATATCTAGTGTAATTCCCCTGTCTTATCTGGTGTCCTGTGTGATTTTAGGTATAATCTCTCTAATTCTCCCATCTCTCTCTCTCTCTCTCTCCACTCCCGGAGGACCTGAGACCTAGGACCATGGCTCAGGACTACCTGGCCTGACGACTCCTGGCTGTCCCCATCCCCAGTCCACCTGGTCATGCTGCTAATCCAGTGTTTACTGTCCTGCCTGCAGCTATGGAATCCTAACCTGTTCACCGGTCGCGCTACTTTGTCCCAGACCAGCTGTTTCGACCCTCTCTGTCCCTCTCTGCCTCTCTCTCTCTTTCTCTCTTTAACATATATGCTGTCTCGACCTCTGAATGCTATGACAAGTCAACTGACATTTACTCCTGAGGTGCTGACCTGTTGCCACTGTGATTATTATTTTACCTTTCTGGTCATCTATGAACGTTTGAACATCTCGAAGAACGATCTAGCCTTAATGGCCATGTACTCTTATAATATACACCTGGCAGAGCCAGAAGAGGACTGGCCACCCCTCAGAGCCTGGTTCCTCTCTAGGTTTCTTCCTAGGTTCCTGCCTCCTTTGGGAGACTTTCCTAGCCACTGTGTTTCTACATCTGCATTGCTTACTCTCTGGGTTTTTAGGCTTGGTTTCTGTATAAGCAGTTTGTGACAACTGCTGATGTAAAAAGGGCTTTATAAATGCATTTGATCGATTGATTTGATTGATAGACCATCCAAGTGTAATTAATACATTTACCGTTAATAACATCTATCAATAGGTGCCCTTCTTGACGAGGCATTGGAAAACCTCCCTGGTCTTTGTGGTTGAATCTGTGTTTGAAATTCACTGCTCGACTGAGAGACCTTACAGACAATTGTATGTGTGGGGTACAGAGATAATGTAGTCATTCAAAAATCATGTTAAACACCATTAATGCACAAAGAGTGAGTCCATGCAACTTATTATGTGACTAGTTATGCAAATGTTTACTGCTGAACATATTTAGGCTTGTCATAATGAAGAGGTAGACTACATGTAAAACAACATAATTCCACTTTGACATTTTAAATCAAATCAAATTGTATTGGTCGCATACACATATATAGCAGATGCAGTAATATTTAACAATTCACACAAATCTGGAGTAGAAGAATGGAATTAAGAAATATATAATATTAGGATGAGCAACGTAGAGTCCAGTATATATACAGTTGAAGTCGGAAGTTTACATACACCTTAGCCAAATACATTTAAACTCAGTTTTTCACAATTATCTGAAATGTAATCCTAGTAAAAATTCCCTGTTTTAAGTAAGTTAGGATCACTTCTATATTTTAAGAATGTGAAATGTCAGAATAATAGTTGAGAGAATGATTTATTTCAGCTTTTATTTCTTTCATCACATCCCAGTGGGTCAGAAGAATACATACACTCAATTAGTATTTGGTAGCATTGCATTTAATTGTTTAATTTGGGGTGAAATGTTTCGGGTAGACTTCAAAAAGCTTCCCACAATAAGTTGGGTGAATTTTGGCCCATTCCTCCTGACAGAGCTGGTGTAACTGAGTCAGGTTTGTAGGCCTCCTTGTTCGCACACGCTTTCTCAGCTCCGCCCACAAATTTTCTATAGGATTGATGGTCAGGACATTGTGATGGCCACTCCAATACCTTGACTTTGTTGTCCTTAAGCCATTTGAAACAACTTTGGAAGTATGCTTGGGTCGTTGTCTATTTGGAAGACCCATTTGCGACCAAGCTTTAACTTCCTGACTGATGTCTTGAGAAGTTGCTTCAATATATCCACATAATTTTCCTCCTCATGATGCAACCTATTTTGTGAAGTGCACCAGTCCCTCCTGCAGCAAAGCACCCCCACAACATAATTCTGCCACCCCTGTGCTTCACGGTTGGGATGGTGTTCTTCGGCTTGCAAGCATCCCCCTTTTTCCTCCAAACATAACGATGGTCATTATGGCCAAACAGTTCTATTTTTGTTTCATCAGACCAAAGGACATTTCTCCAAAAGTATGATTTTTGTCCCCATGTGCAGTTGCAAACCGTAGTCTGGCTTTTTTATGGCGGTTATGGAGCAGTGGCTTCTTCCTTGCTGAGCGGCCTTTCAGGTTATGTCGATATAGGACTCATTTTACTGTGGATATAGATACTTTTGTACCTGTTGCATCCAGCATTTGCACGAGGTCCTTTGCTGTTGTTCTGGAATTGATTTGCACTTTTCGCATCAAAGCACGTTCATCTCTAGGAAACAAAACGCGTCTCCTTCCTGAGCTGTATGATGGCTGCGTGGTCCCATTGTGTTTATACTTGCGTACTATTGTTTGTACAGATGAACGTGGTACCTTCAGGCGTTTGGAAATGAACCAGACTTGTGGAGGTCTACACATTTTTTTTCTGAGTTCTTGGCTGATTTCTTTTGATTTTCCCATGATGTCAAGCAAAGTTTTAAGGTAGGCCTTGAAATACATCCACAGGTACACCTCCAATTGACTCAAATTATGTCAATTAGCCTATCAGAAGCTTCTAAAGCCATGACATCATTTTCTGGAATTTTCGAAGCTTTTTAAAGGTACAGTCAACTTAGTGTATGTAAACTTCTGACCCACTGGAATTGTGATACAGTGAATTATAAGTGAAATAATCTGTCTGTAAACAATTGTTGGAAAAATTACTTGTATCATGCACAAAGTAGATGTCCTAACCGACTTGCCAAAACTATAGTTTGTTAACAAGACATTTGTGGAGTGGTTGAAAAACGAGTTTTAATGACTCCAACCTAAGTGTATGTAAACTTCCGACTTCAACTGTATATATATACACACACATACGCACACATATATACACTACCGGTCCAACATTTTAGAACACCTACTCATTCTATGGTTTTTCTTTATTTTTACTATTTTCTACATTGTAGAATAATAGTTAAGACATCAAAACTATTAAATAACGCATATGGAATCAAGTAGTAACCAAAAAATGTTAAACAAATCAAAATATATTTTATATTTGAGGTGAATAATGTTTCATCAAATACTTTTTTATATATTTTTTGATAATTCAAGAGGTCTTAATATTCAAAATCAAATAGCTGAATCCTTGGTATGAGCTTCTTAAAACAGTTCCATATAGCTTAGTAAGAACCCCCCTCCGCCCCTTCCCTGGCTTAGACAGGGCTTACACTCTTATGGGGCTCCCGAGTGGCGCTGTGGTCTAAGGCACTACATATCAGTGCTAGAGGCATCACTACCGACACCTTGGTTCAAATCTAGGCTATATCACAACCGGCTGTGATTGTGAGTCCCATAGGGTGGTGCACAATTGGCCCAGCGTCGTCTGGGTTTCGCTGGTGTAGGCAGTCATTGTAAATAAGAATTTGTTCTTAACTGACTTGCTTTCTTAAATAAAGGTTACTTAATGGAGAGAATGGAATGGCCTCATATTTGATACCATTCCGCTCCGGCCACGAGCCCGTCGTCACCAATTAAGGTGCCACCAACCTCCTGTGTTCTGAAGGCACTGTACAAACAGAAAGCTGAGACCATCCTTTCTTTGTCGGGGAAAAAGGTGAGGAAGTTTTCCAAAGCTGTGTTTTTCCCGCAATTGCATTTTGAAAAGTTAATCAGAACAAAAAAAAATGATTGAGCGCATCAAGGGAGAGTGGCTCACTCATCACAGCAGCAGGCCCAAGGGAGGGAACAGGCACAGGGGCAGCGCAGACACTTTCATTACCGGAATCATGAGGATAATGCATTTACTGTTTGACCAAAATCCTGGTTTTAGCCACCCCCCCCCCAAAACAAAATGGTGACAATGTAGTATGTGCTATTTCTACATTTTCTAGGCACCCTTTTCGTGTTTCACTATCCATAATCTCTCCTAAATGATAAAACACTTGACTTTGTAAATCTTAACAGACCCAACAAAAAAATGGTGCAGCCCATCTGGCATTTTCCAGAATTGCCAGATGGCCAATCCGCCCCTGCCATTTTAGAGACTTTCAATACAGTATATTAAAACGAATGTACACAAGATGGCGTGGCTTCTTTAGAAAGGTATGACGCAAAGCATATCAACTAAGGCTAAATGTGAATCACATCTTTCATGTCCCCATTACATCCAACTAAAAGCTATCGTAAGCTATACACATCAGTGTCAGGATGTGAAAAGCTTGAGTCAGCTGTGGTCTCGTCATCATCAGGGGATAGGTATTAATGTGAACGGAACTGAAGTCATTTCAAGTCAATGAACAATGAGTAACAGGAGCACAAATACCAGTTTTGAGTTTAAAGTGTTAGTTACGTGTGCCTGGTTAACCCAAGTATGGGATGTCAAGGTAAAGCCTCAGTACTTACATTTAATTGTGGGTCACCCCCTCTCGTGCAAACCACATCCAGCTTCTGTATGATCAACACCTCTTTTGTCAGCTTTAGGCGGACATCATAAGTATTACTGGTCTCCTTGTTATACAGCAGGGCAATTCCAGATTTTGTCTGTTGAGATAGATAGAAAAACTTACATTTTACCTGCCTGAGTTACTGTGTTGCTATAGTGACCTAGTTCTCTCACTAACAACAGGAGCTCAAAGAGCTGCTTCACAAGAAAAAAAAAAGGCTTTGCATTTTTCTGACAAACTTTTTTTCTCTCCTTTCCCTCTAAAGTGTTGTGCTTTTACTTCTGTTCACATGATATCCTCCATGGATTCTTTCTACGCCTTGTTTGTCGTTCCATATCTTGCTTTTTTGCCCTAATGGGCTAGAAGAAGAAAAAAAACACAAGGATGATAAAAAAGGAACAGAACGCACATTTGGCAGGCAAACGATTTTTAAATCTTTGAGAATTCTAGAACGCTGTCTTTCTTAATAAAGCTCCACTCGGATTTGATCAGAGGAAATACATGTACAACTGAACAATACATTTGAATTAAAACAATGTTTGCCTAAGCAGCATTTTTGTTGAAGCACTAAGTACCATACAGACCACTTGACTTTTTCCTCATTTTGTTACGGTTACAGCCTTATTCTAAAATTGTATTAAATTAATTGTTTCGCTCATCAATCTATACACAATACTCCATAATGACAAAGAGAAAACAGGTTTCTGCGGCAGGTAGCCTAGTGGTTAGAGCGTTGGGCCAGTAACCGAAAGGTTGCTAGATCGAATCCCTGAGCTGACAAGGGAAAAAATCTGTCATTCTGACCCAGAACAAGGCAGTTAACCCACTGTTCCTAGGCCATCATTGTAAATTAGAATTTGTTCTTAACTGACTTGCCTAGTTAAATAAAGGTTAAAATTTAAAAAATATATTAAAAATGTATTAAAACAGAAATACCTTATTTACATAAGTATTCAGACCCATTGCAATGAGACTTGAAATTGAGCTCAGATACATCCTTTCCAATGATCATCAGGGAGACTAGTCAGGATTGAGGTAAAGATGAACGGAGCTGAACTTTTTCCACAAGAGAGAGTGCCTTGGATTTTTTATGTTTTTACACAGCTGCAACTTCATTTGGTCGCTATAAGTTATACCCTTTTCACCAATGAAGACCTCTTTTTGTCTTCCTACTTGATGCAGCGTTCCCTCTTTTTTGCATTTTTAAATAGTATGATGTTACGTTTGGTTACATAAGACAGAACGTTACTTAAGGAAAAAAATAGAAGGAGGGTGGTTGGTCAGGGAGGACAAGTGGGCCCAATATGCGAATGTCTGGCCACCCAAAGGTTGTGTGTTCGGATCTCATCACGGACAACTTTAGCATTTTAGCTACTTTTCAACTACTTAGTATGTTAGCTAACCCTTTAACCTAACTCCTAACTCCTAACCCTAGCTTTAACCATAACCTAAACCCTAACCACTAACCCTAACTCTTAACCATAACCTTAACCCTAACTTTAAGCCCTAACCTTAACCCCTAACCTAAAGCACTAACCCAAACTCTTAACAATAACCTTAACCATAACCTTAACCATTAACCTTAACCCTAACCATTAACCCTAACCCCTAGCCTAGCTAACGTTAGCCACCTAGCTATGGTTTGGAATTCGCAACATATCCTACGTATTGCAAATTCGTAAATATTGTACGAATTCCAATTCATGACATATCGTACGAATTGTATGATGGACATCCACATACGAATACATACCATACGAAGCGTAACATATAATAATACTTTGAGTGTCACAGATTTACAGTTACTATGTTCTGTCTACCCCTGAGTCCAGGTTGGTTCACAACAAGAAGCCTCCCTTCACTTCACACATCACAAGACCCAGTAACCAGCACCCTGGTGGTGGGAGAAGAGAGACATGGAATGCACCCTGACTTCCGATCTTGTCAGAGCTCTCCATCATGTACTTGTGTTTCTTCATCTCCCCTGCTGAGATTCTGGGTTCACAACCGCAGGTGATAATACAATTTCAAAAAAAATGGTGTTATATTATTTAGGTTTACAAACATTTGTTGAACTTTTAGGTTTTCAACCACATGATACTTCATAAGAATTAACTTCACGTTAAAGTCTCAAACAAATCTCAATTATTTAGAAATGGAAAAATAAACTCGTAATCAAAATCTCTGTTAATGCCATTTGTGTTTTCAGGAAATCTAATAAGCTTTCTCATAGAGTAGCAGCATCCCTTACTTTCGTGCTCCCGAGTGTAAGACACTGCATCTCAGTGCAAGAGGTGTCACTGCAGTACCTGGTTGAATCCAGGCTGCATCACATTCTGGCTGTGATTGGGAGTTCCATAGGGAGTGTCAATCTGGGTTTGGCCAGGGTAGGCTGTCATTGTAAATAAGAATTTGTTCTTAACTGACTTGCCTAGTTAAATAAAAATAAAAATAAAATTGTTAGCTACGCTATCCCTTACGAACTGCGTAGCATTACAGCAGTATGTACATGTTAGCTAGTTACCTAATGTTAGTTGGCTACTAATACATCGAACTTGCCAGGCAGAATATTAACTGTCTGCTATTTAATAACTAACTACTAACAAAGTTTAATGACTTGATTATTTACATAATTCTTAGCTAAGTGTTATAGTCATGCGATTCAACGGCTATCTACTCCGATTCAGAGCACTCTCGCGCAGAATAACTCATGAATTACGAATGCTCATTGAATATGGCCGGTGTCAGTAAACATAGGCCAAAAAAATGCAATTGTTGCCAGGCAGCACAGTTACAGTCACCAACGCGCTGGATAACATGAAAACAGCCTAACCAGCTCTGCTATGGCGAGTTAAATAGTCAGAGTGAGGTGTTCTCTCATTTTTGTCTGGAAGTAGCTAGCCAATGTTAGCCAGTTAGCTTGGGTGCTTGGCTGCCGTTGAAAGCTCGGATCAACCCTACTCCTCGGCCAGAGCGTCCTGTGTGTGCTCTGAACGCTCCGAGAGCGAAACACTCTGAATTTACGAACGGACAATATGACAACGCTCTGGATTTATGAAGGGTTTAGCTAGTCATTTGTTACGCTAACAAGCTAGCAAGAGGTTGCATAACAATAGCATCAACTTCCGGGTTAGACAGGCGAAGCACTAGTACGCTCAACTGAAAGGATACCTTTTGTTTACAGTATACTAAAATGAACTAATAGTATATAGTATGTAGTATATACTCATTAAGTATGTAATATACAGTATGTTAGTATGGGTATTTGAACCAAGCTTATGTGTTCACTGCTATGAACGGTACTCCACTAAACCCCATAATCATTCTGTAATCTGTGATGATGGAATTTATTAAAATGATTCAAAACAATTGGTCGGCTACCTACCTGGAACCAGATGGAACATGGTGTTTGTAAAAGGAAGTGTAGTTACTGTGCAGTTATTAGGTAATTAGCATTTTAATAAGTCATTTCTAAGTAACGTTCTAAGCAGTGGTCTGTAAAATAAAGTGTTACTGTATTTACCATAATGAGCTGCCCCATAATGCATCAGCATTTAAGACATCTTACATAAACACTTCATAGAAATAATCCATTATTTGAAATATTTATTCAACACTGTAATCATTTGTGACACTGGTGTGGGACTGTTTACCAGAAGAAATTTGTTATATGTCAAGATAAGACCAGTGTTACCATGAATCCTGAAAGTCATGAATATTTAATGTACAGTATATTTTGTTTCACCGCCAAGCTCTGTTTCCTCCCAGTTCATAATGTTGTTATTGTAGCCTTTGGTGAGAGCGTTGAGCCAGTAACCAAAAGGTTGCTAGTTCGAATCCCCAAGACGAAAATGTGAAAAATCTGCTGATGTGCCCTTGAGCAAGTCACTGAATTATAATCACTCCAGGGACGCTGGACAATGGTGACCCTGGTCTTGACTCCACTCTCCGAGGGCCTCTCAGAGGGAGTTGGGATATGCAGAAAACACATTGCAATTTACACATGTGTATTAATACGTACTTCTACACATGTGAAATAGAACAAATATAAGCATCCACCAAATTATTATTATAAAATATGTTTCTATTGGGGTGAGAACTTTATTGATGAATTAATGAATTTATACTTATTTATTTGTACAGATTGTGGCAGTGCTCTTATTGTCCATTCAGCAACTCTCCGCCATTCACCCACAATGTTGTCATTACGACACTGAACCACTTCCCTGTGGTTTTTAATGGGTGGCTGTTTTCGGGCTTGTTAACCACATGTTTGGTGGTACGTTACTACAAAAAAAAACTCCAAGGACAAACATAGTGAAAACCTCCATTTAGGTAGATATTATTTGCAGTCATTGGCTTATTGCACTAATAAGATGCCAAGATTCAATTTACACTTTCTTTTCACCCCATCTGCATCCCCTAGAGAGAGGATGCCAGATATAATTATTGTCTTGTGTCCCCTCTCATGTATGTTGTCCAGATGCGTTTTTCCTTAGTCGCTACATAAAGCTTTGAATAATAGTTATCTCCTTCTGGAAGTCAAGGGAAAATGCATGACCTAAATTCCAAACTGTCTTTGAAAAAGAATGGGACCCTCCTCTACAACTTTAAAAAAGGTATGGATCAAACATTTGTGCTATCTAGAGATTGCATCCCATCTACTTCCTAAAGCGGTATGGGAATCAAACATTGTACCTTATAGAGTCAAGTATTTTATTACATTTTTTATTTAACCTTTATTTAACTAGGCAAGTCAGTTAAGAACAAATTATTATTTACAATGACGGCCTAGAAACAGTAGGTTAACTGTCTTGTTCAGGGGCAGAACGGCAGATTTTTACCTTGTCAGTTCAGGGATTTGAGCGTGCAACCTTCCGGTTAGAAGTCCAACGCTCTAACCACTAGGCTATCTGCCGCCCCACAACGTCAGCCAACATAACGTGTAACGTAACTTATTTGAAAAGGCATTACTTTATTACATTTTTCAACATTTTCTTAACATTTGTCATAATTAATTATTAAAGCAAATACACACTATTTCACATGCAGCAATGGATAGATATGTTTCACAAAAGGATATGGATACATGAAAAGTACTGGGTGTTCTTAGTAGGTGTCGTAATCAGTGCTTTTGTCAAGCTTGGTCTTTCATCTGTTTCCCTTTATGATCTCAGTCTGGAATCATAATGGACTCAGTGGAATACAGGTGAACTCAGTAGAATACAAATGAACTCAGTGGAATACAGGTGAACTCAGTAGAATACAAATGAACTCAGTAGAATACAAATGAACGCAGTAGAATACAAATGAACTCAGTGGAATACAAATGAACTCAGTGGAATACAGGTGAACTCAGTAGAATACAGGTGAACTCAGTAGAATACAGGTGAACTCAGTAGAATACAGATGAACTCAGTAGAATACAGATGAACTCAGTAGAACACAGGTGAACTCAGTAGAATACAGATGAACTCAGTAGAACACAGGTGAACTCAGTAGAACACAGGTGAACTCAGTAGAACACAGGTGAACTCAGCAGAATACAGGTGAACTCAGCAGAATACAGGTGAACTCAGTAGAATACAGGTGAACTCAGATGAATACAGATGAACTACATAAAGGTTTGAATAATAGTTTATCTCCTTCTGGGAAGTCAAGGGAAAATGCATGCCCTAAATTTCCCTCTGGTTGGAAGTCATTTAAACTTTCCCTCTGGTTGGAGGTCATTTAAACTTTCCCTCTGGCTGGAGGTCATTTAAACTTTCCCTCTGGTTGGAGGTCATTTAAACTTTCCCTCTGGTTGGAGGTCATTTAAACTGTCCCTCTGGCTGGAGGTCATTTAAACTTTCCCTCTGGCTGGAGGTCATTTAAACTTTCCCTCTGGTTGGAGGTCATTTAAACTTTCCCTCTGGTTGGAGGTCATTTAAACTTTCCCTCTGTTTGGAGATCATTTAAACTTTCCCTCTGGCTGGAGGTCATTTAAACTTTCCCTCTGGCTGGAGGTCATTTAAACTTTCCCTCTGGTTGGAAGTCATTTAAACTTTCCCTCTGGTTGGAGGTAATTTAAACTTTCCCTCGAGGGATAATGTCAGCGAAGCGATGCTCAGTTGAGGGCCAATCATAATCTGTTTACAATTTTAAGGGAATATCCTAAATTGTAATACAATTTGGGGCTGTCAAAATTACACCAAAAGTACACCTATTGTGATCTGTGATCATTCAGGAATTCAAGGAGAATACAATCCAGCATAATGATACACATTAAATATAATATTAACAATAATCACACATCATCAGCAATATGACAGCGAGGTTAAACAGGTATTATGCAAATCAGTAGAACCTGGTGTGCGCAAACACTTCGGAAATATCCAATTTTTAGAGAAGGCAAGGAGGATTAAAAAAAATAAAAATCTCATTTTGAAATGCATAGGACATAATTCAAATTCATGAGGTCTCTGCCTTAGAACAAATGAAAATGTTGTGGGTCACTAATAACAATGCAGTGGAGGAGTTGCATTTTTTTTATTTGATAAGTAAACATGTCAGGAAAGGATTTAAAATCGGTATCAGCCTAGGTGATCTTATAGGAATCATATATAGGAGAATCATTATCTGGTTGAGATTGCATCGCTTACAGCCAGTATAATAGAGAGTCAAGTTAAAAGCCACCAAGGTGGCTGTGGATATGACATTTTCCAAACAGAAACGTCAGTAGGACTCACATGGTTTAATATTAAAGCCTGATTGATTTCCTGGCTACAACTCCATCGACTTTCACAGTCCGCTGGGGTGTAATTATGTTCCATGCTAAGAGGAACCTCCAGGCCTTTGACCAGAGGGAGTTGCATGGTTTCCCCCCCCCCCCCATGTACATCACAGTTTTCATTACAGCATAAATCAAAGGAGGTGTTTCATTAAAGAATAATAACCAAAAAGATCAGATGCTGAAGGCAGATTAGAACATGGTTTGATAGTACAGATACTGGTTGACCAGGAATGTTGAACATTTAATATACCTCACAATGGATGATCAATCCTTGGAGAATGTAACTGGAGTGATGGGACTTAATGAGCGCCAGGTTGGCCCATCCCATGACACTTAAGACTTAATTCATTTACATGACTAGATCAGATAGTATCTTTCCCATTCATTGGGCTTGAGCCTTATGGCTGAATCTACAGCTATAGGACGTGGGACACGGAGTCATCTCAAAAAAAGAGTGTAAACGTAATTCTAAAAAAGTTTAAAGGGCAGACCAGGGCAGTTTAGAGGCTCACATTGAAAAGCAATAGAACATCTAATCAATTTAGAACATATAAACAACAAAATGGCATACAGACATCCAATTGTCTCTGTAATTATCCTAAAAAAAAACAGAGCATCTGTGGAAATAGGGGCTGTTGATCCCGTGGGAAGAAGATGAATGGTTAAACACCTTTAATCATTACTGAGATTCATAACAGAAGACAATGCTTCTGTTATTCACTTGTGTTCTTATGAATGTTTTATTGTCTAATGTTTCATACGCTACTATCTTTTTTTGTGTGTCTGAAGTTACCACTCTACTTATGATTAGGTCATATCAACCTTTTAAACCTAGAAACCATAACAAACTGCCAACCCTGCCTTTGTTTTGGTAGAAAGAAAAAAACTGAGGGATGAGTCTGGAGAAATGTAACCACTCTCAAATGTATAGGCAGAGCTATGGATGCAAGGACTGACCATCTATAATATCAAAATAAATATTTAATTTATACATAAAAAAAAAATGGATGTAGGAACTGTGGATCTCTTATATCAAAAATACAACTTTCATCACTGCAGGTCTGAACGATATTGGAGGGTTGTTTTATAGAAACAAATAAATTGGGGAAATTCACTTTCAATAATGGAAGAATATAAGGAGGAATTATTAACAAGTTAAAAAAACAAAACATGTATTGCATTGGTCATTAAGGTCACGTTAGGGGGGAGGGGAGGGACTGAAATATCAGACTGGTGGATTCAACCTTGATCTCAGTGGACAATGGATGTTATGATACATAATCTAGTGTGTTGTCAACAATTCAATCATACATTTGACTAAATTAAGTATTTGTTATAATATAGTACACTTTTCTTATTCCACAGTACTGAGATATGAACCACCTGGTTGGTCCCCCAATTTTATTTTTTTTAAGTATTGCTTTTTAGTCTTTTTACATTTTAACTATTTATTTCATATTCCTCCTCTTCAAGGTCTCTACAGTACTAGCAGGAATAGTGGAACATTAATACCTCACCAACTGAATTGCAGCCTTTTATCCCATATCTTTGGGGACCAACTCCCGAGTTTTCTTACAGCCCTCTGACTGGGCTAAATTAGAGTGCCACAGCCATGACTGAAACCCAAAAGAATACAAATGATTTAAATTGATGCAGGAGGGCTGAGTTGACCAATCAAGTTCAAGTTAAGATTGTTTTCACATCAACTTTTAAATCCACTGTCAAAACATGCTCTACCAGCAGGTTGAGAATAGGGTAAGGGTTCATTATGTACTTTTTAATCACAACTCTTATTTACCTATAGCGTTGCAGGAGTACAAAGAGGCGATTATTGATAACCACAAGCCATATAGGAACAGAAGTATTCATCCAATAACAATATAGGAACGCAATGAATGCAGAATAGATTGTGTCAAGGTAAAATAAAAACAACTTTCTTTATATTTCATTATAATTATCCTACTTCCTGCTTCTCAAGCATCCATGGGGCAATGATCTACTGATGTGATATTTTGTTTTAAACCCTGACCTTTTCTTTCCAGCGGAACTGGGGCATATCTGATTAAACCAACTAAACAAAATACATATTTAGTAGGTTAAAGAAAGGCAGAGAGAGCCTGTACTTGCCCAAGTTGGAACCAAGAGGCTGGCTGGACGCTCTATCTGTTCCGGTAGCTGTTTCCCGGCCACATTCATTTCCCATACAGCCGCTGGCTCTGTCCGCAGACCTCGAAGAGACTTTCATGAGTGAGTCATTTATCCAACAATACTCGGTTAATGCCGTTTTACAACGTTCCATTCACCAAGAGGCACACGGACGGGCAGACTGACCAAGCGTATAGCCAGTGCGCAACGGGGTAGACTTCAAAGGTAGGCAGGCAGACTACTTCGCTCAACAGTGCACTATCTAGTCGCTAGGTGACATTTCCCGACGGTGTTTCTAGATCTGGTAGATAGTCACGCAATAAATGGTAACTATCTGAAAATAAATGCACAGCTCAAAATGTTAGATAGATGAATCCATAAAGTGAGGTTAAAACAGCTGCCGCTGCTCCTCGCTGCATTCTGTGTCGTGATTGGTGAGGCGCACAACACACCGCCTGTATGCTGTCTCCACCTGTTGTCATTGTAAGAAATTCAATTCATTTTATATGATAAAAAAAATGTATACTAATGTTTTATTAAGCATGGATTTCCATTATTAAAATGGTTAGGTAGACCTTATGTGTCTAATCAACAGAACTACAGCCATACGGCTATGAGTTATTCCTCTCAATAATAAAGGACATGATTAACATCTACATTTTGAATAAATTAGTTGATTTTGTCATATTTCAAAGGGAGCAGGGCTAGACTTCAAACGTCCAAGACTCTCTGCAACAGACATTGAAATGTATCTTACACATTCAATCCATGAACCAAATGTATTGTTGTTTTGAAAAACATTGATAAGAATGTATTTTGGAAGAGAACACAACGCTGTGAATTCCCCCGAATTCTAACAATAAAAGATGTACGGGCAATATAGTTCCACGTTTTATTAGTCATATGTACAAGATTTTAGAGTAAGTATAATACAGGAGGATATAGTTTACAATATATTCTTTGTCGTCTACAGTTTTCGGGAATACCCTGGAGGTTAGAATATGTGTGACACTGCAGACGGGCTTTTCACCTTTTTCCACATTTCCCTCACCCTCAAATGGAAAAAATATCCCTCTTCTCCAGCCTGACTGTCCATGATATGGATCACTCTCACTGCAACCAATGTGGTACTATTTTTAGCACGTCTCTCCTCATATTCAAGACAGTTATGTCGTCTCAGGTTCTATATGTTTGATTCAGCCCGGGATTCTGAAATTGGGGGATTAATTTGCACTGCCAGCTGGAAGCCTGTTTAAATGGTGCAAGCGAAAAAAATGTTGCAGTTTGACAAAAAAATAAATCGATGCACCTGATGAGAGGAAGTACTTGAGGTGTTATTTCAATTATTGAAGCGAAAATGAAACACTGCAGTCTAACATGTCAACTCTGAAAATCTTTCCATTATTGCAAATAGCAAGATTTTTCTATGGGAGAGGAATCCTACTACTCTGGCTCTGATGCCTCTTCTCCCTCAGGAGGCTTAAAAGATTTGGCATGGGCCCTCAGATCCTCAAAACGTTTTATAGCTGCACAATATTGAGAGCATCTTGACTGGCTGCATCACTGCTTGGTATGGCAACTGCTTGGCAAGGTGCAGTTTTTGCCATGATGCTCTCATACGGTCTGCGTCTGAGTGATGGAATCAGGGAGAACAGGCCGTGGTTGAGCTGGCTGAGGTCCCTGGAGGGCAGGCAGTGTGCACCCAATGGTGCGTTCGGCCGAGCGAACAACCCTCTGTAGAGCCTTGTGGTCAGTGGCGTTGGAGTTGACGTACCAGGCTGTGATACAACCCGACAGGATGCTCCCGATGGTGGAACTGTAGAACATTTTGAGAGCCCTCTTGTTGAAGGTTGAAGTGTCTCTGTCATGCCTTAATCACCACGGTGTCAATGTGGTTTGACCATTTCAGTTCCTCAGAGATGTTTAGGAATTGTCAGTTTTTGACCATTTCAGTTCCTCAGAGATGTTTAGGAATTTTCAGTTTTTGACCATTTCAGCTCCTCAGAGATGTTTAGGAATTTTCCGTTTTTGACCATTTCAGCTCCTCAGAGATGTTTAGGAATTTTCAGTTTTTGACCATCTCCATGCTGGCCACATTGATGAGGATGGGGGCGTGCCCAGCCTGGTTCCTCTTGAAGTCCACAATCAGCAACTTTGTTTTGCTGACATTGAGGGAGAGGTTGTTTACCTGGCACCATGCCATCTTTGTTGGTAATCAGGCCCACTACTGTCGTGTCATTAGCAAACTTGATGATGGAGTTGGAACTGTGTGAGGCCATGCAGTCGTGGGTATACAGGGAGTACAGGAGGAGACTGAGGACGCACCCTTATGGGGCCCCCATGTTGAGGATCAGTGTTGAGGACGTCATGTTTTCTACCTTCACCACCTGAGGGCGGCCTGTCAGGAAGTCCAGGACCCAGTTGCATAGGGAGGAGTTCAAACCCAGGACTGTGGGCTTTATGTTGAGCTTAGAGGGCACTATGGAAATGAAGGCAGAGCTGTAGTCAATGAACAGCATCCTGACATACGCATTCCTTTTGTCCAGCTGGGTGAGGGCAGTCTGCAGTGCAATGACAATTGCATCTTCCGTGGATCTGTCGGGGCGATAGGGTCGAGTGACAGGGTCAAGTGTGTCGGGGAGAGAGGAGGTGATGTGATCTTTGACTAGCCTCTCGAAGCAAGTGAGTGCTACGGGTCGGTAGTCATTCAGGTCAGTTACTTTCCCCTTCTTGGGCACTTAGGATGATAGTGGACATCTTGAAGCAGGTGGGGATAACGGCCTGAGCAAGAGAGAGAAAATGTCCGAAAACACACCGTCTGGGCCAGCTGCCTTGGAAGGGTTAACACACTTGAATGACTTACACATGTCCTCCATGGAAACCGCAAGGGGCTCTCCTCTGCAACTCAGAGTCGTTATGCTCGAAGCAGGAGAAAAAGGTGTTTAGCTCGTCTGGTAGGGCGGCGTTGGTTTCCGCGACGTGACTGGCTTTCTTTTTGTAATCAGTAATCATTGGAAATCCTTGCCAAATATGCCTCGTGTCCGACCCGCTGAATTTCTCCTCTACTTTGTCCCTATACCTGTGTCTCGGCATCTTGATCGATCTACGTAGGTTCGTGTTCGTAGTTTAACTTCTTCGGGGTAGCCCCCCTTCTTCTCAACTTCCGCCAAAGGACATACCCTAATCTAACTGCCTGTAGCTCAGGCCCAGAAGCAAGGATATGAATTTTCTTGGTATCATTTGAAAGCAAACATTCTGAATTTTGTGGAAATGTGAATTTCAAGAAAATAAACATATGTTTTCTGTTTTTTATTGTTGCTGCATCATCTTTCAACTGACCAAGAACAGCCCTAACATACATATAGTATGCTGGGGATGATTTGAATGAAGAACATAAGATGGCATCAATAGCTGAGCAAAGTTTTAGACAGATAACTTCAAAAATGAGCAAGGTACATGACCTTGAGCATGAAGTCAGTTTGTAACACCATTTGGTTGGTTTGTTATGCATGTATTGTTTGAGGCTGATTCTGGCCTTTGAGGCTACCATCCTCTCATCGATGGATAGGTTCTGGGCAGGCTGAAAATAGGTCTTGCAGGCCTCAACGATGTTGGGGTAGAGAGGTTTGATCTTGCAGAGCCTATCAAACCTTGGTGTGCCTCTCTTCTTGTCATTCTCCCCATCAACTTCTGGGTCACTGATGTGAAGCGCCCGTGAGATAGTCTGAAACCTTTTACAAGATATGACAGTCATGGGGAAAGGCAGTTGATAGAGAGCTGATGTTTTCCAGTAGTCCCTTAGAGTTTTCAACTTCACCAGCCCCATGTAAATGACCATTGAAAGATAGCAGAAAAGGTTTGACATGGAAATGGGCTTCCATGCCTGTTTCTTTCCATCCTGCTTCTTAGCCCCGTACTTATTGGTATTAGACACCAGGGAATCAACAACTGGCGAGGTGAAAAACAGTTGAAAAAGTTGAATTGGGCTGTACTTTGCGGTCATGTCGAGTTGAGGTCCTGGCTGCATTTTTGGTCTAAAAACTGGTGGAATTGGTTCCACATCGTCTTCTAACACAGAGTGCCAACGACCCTCTGGCCCTCTGTCTGCAGGTTTCTCTCTTCCCCACCTCCGCTTTTTTGTCACTGACTTCACACCTGTAGATGGCCGGGTAGGTGTGGAGCCGGAGACAGCAGGGGTCCGGCTGGATGAACCAGCTTCAAAGGGGGATGGACACCTAGACATTGGTGGCTTATAATCAGAATCACTGTGAACGAAAGACAAAAATCAGTAAGAATACTTTCACGTATGAGCCCTGTATCAACACGTAAAATAAACAGATATGTATTATATAGAGTACAGGGAACATAATCACTATGGTGAAGTGCTGTTCCATTCCATGTTTATGTAAATTAAATGTACAAAATATATCACACACACACACACACGCACACACACACACACACACACACACACACACACACACACACACACACACACACACAGTATAGCCAGTGTGTACTTTACACATTTCATTACTGATGATATTTTTATATATTGCAAATAATATAAGAAAAACTTTTTTTAAAAATCGGTAATTAAGAATATTTGATATTATTAATTTCAAACAACGACATTAGCATTAGAACTTATCAGTCCAGCATGGCATCCTCTCCATGCAGAAACATGTCTTCCGCCTGGGAGTCAAAACTAGCTTCGCTGAAAGATTAATCTTCCTCAAGCAACTCGGTCTCGCTTTCTCTATCAATTTCTTCTATAATTTGGGTTAAATCTGTATACCTAGACTTTGTTTTAGCTTTTCCTGATTTATTAGCCATAATTTAAATATATAAACTTGCTGAAAATGCTATTGACTATGTACTGCTATGCGTAACACTCGTGGCTCGGTCAAGTAGGATTTGCAATGGCGAATGAACCTCTTTTATGCCAGAGTTTACGACAAAGGCTGGTCTTCGAACGTATAACCATTACATATTGCCGTTTACCTTAGCTCATTGGCTATCTTCCAAGCTAGATTTCAAGATGATCAGTGGTCATTGGGCCAAAATACAGTCAATCAACGATAGACCGGTCCTACCATTGGTGCGCAATGAGGTCATTGATTGCTGTCTTCAAATTGGTTTGTTTCGGTCAATACGTCCCGGGAAAAGAACCATCAAGTATAGTTGTGTTAGTAACAACCAGAGGATTGCAATGAAACCAACCATGACTGGATAAACGTTTGTTTTGTGTGTGTAATTACCAAGAAAGTTTAGTCCAAAGTTGAACGAGATGGAAATCACGATGCAAGCGGTTTACAAATGTTTCGTGTTAGGCTATAAAAATGGATTTTATCAAACAAAACGAACATTCACTAAGTAGTTAGGACACTTGGCATTGCCACCAGAGGAAGATCTTCAAAGGTAAGCGATTTATTTTATTGTGATTTCTGAATTTTGTGACGCTAATGATTGGTTGGAAAATGCTTGGTTGGAGAATGCTAGTAATACTTGTGTGTGCGGGGCGCTGTCCCCAGAAAATCGCATGGTATGCTTTTGCCGTAAAGCCTTTTTGAAATCTGACACAGTGGCTGGATAAAAAATAAGTTAATCTTTTAAATTATGTAAGATACATGTATTACATAAATGTTTAATATTACGAATGGTGTATTTAGAATTTTAGAGCTATATAATTTCACCTGATGGGACGGTAACGTCCCACCTACCCCAGAGAGGTTAACCATACTCTTGTCCTTGTCGTGTTAATAAGCAGCATCTCTCTCCTTCATTTTCTAGACAAGGCTGCCATCAATCCACAGTTTTGGATTCGGGTCAATTTTGAAAGACACCATCGGTATTACATCATCTATGATTGTTTGATGAGTCCGGTGACTGAGTCGGCGTATTCATTGATGTTATCCCCAGAGTCGACCCGGAACATATTCCATGGCACGTGTTCAAAACTGTCTTGGAGCATGGATTCTGATTGGTCAGACCAGCGTTGTACAGACCTGACCACCAGAACTTCCCTCTTGAATCTTTGTTTGCATGTAGGGAGGAGCAAAATGATATGATACAATGCGTATGAGGTTAGTGCAGACTGTCAGCTTTAATTTAACCTCTATGGGCTAGTCCCACCTACTCAACAGCCAGTGTAATCCCGTGGCACGATATTCAAATACCTTAGAAATGCTATTACTTCAATTTCTCAAACATATGACTATTTTACACCATTTTAAAGACAAGACTCTCGTTAATCTAACCACACTGTCCGATTTCAAAAAGGCTTTACAACGAAAGCAAAACATTAGATTATGTCAGCAGAGTACCCAGCCAGAAATAATCAGACACCCATTTTTCAAGCTAGCATATAATGTCACATAAACCCAAACCACAGCTAAATGCAGCACTAACCTTTGATGATCTTCATCAGATGACAATCCTAGGACATTATGTTATACAATACATGCATGTTTTGTTCAATCAAGTTCATATTTATATCAAAAACCAGCTTTTTACATTAGCATGTGACTAGCATGTGACTAGCATTCCCACTGAACACTTCCGGTGAATTTACTAAATTACTCACGATAAACGTTCACAAAAAACATAACAATTATTTTAAGAATTATAGATACAGAACTCCTTTATGCACTCGCTATGTCCGATTTTAAAATAGCTTTTCGGTGAAAGCACATTTTGCAATATTCTAAGTAGATAGCCCGGCCATCACGGCTAGCTATTTTGACACCCACCAAGTGTGGTACTCACCAAACTCCGATTTACTATTAGAAAAGTTTGATTACCTTTGCTGTTCTTCGTCAGAATGCACTCCCAGGACTTCTACTTCAATAACAAATGTTGGTTTGGTTCAAAATAATCCATAGGTATATCCAAATAGCGGCGTTTTGTTCGTGCGTTCAAGACACTATCCGAAGGGTAAACAAGGGTGACGCGCCCGACACGTTTCGTGACAAAAAAATTCAAAATATTCCATTACCGTACTTCGAAGCATGTCAACCGCTGTTTAAAATCATTTTTCATGCTATTTTTCTCGTAAAAAAGCGATAATATTCCGACCGGGAGTCGTTGTTTTCGTTCAAAGAGAGTAAACATGGAGTCGACTCGTGCATGCGCCTCCAGTCTCATTGTTCTCAGATCGACCACTTACAAAATGCGCTAATGTTTTTCAGCCAGGGCCTGCAAAGCCACCATTCATCTTTCTGGTGCCTTCTGAGAGCCTATTGGAGCGTTAGAAAATGTCACGTCATGCCAGAGATCCCCTGTTTTGGTTAGAGATGATCAAGAAGGCCATGAAATGGTCAGAGAGAGCGCTTCCTGTTTGGAATCTTCTCAGGTTTTGGCCTGCCAAATGAGTTCTGTTATACTCACAGACACCATTCAAACAGTTTTAGAAACTTTAGGGTGTTTTCTATCCAAATCAAACAATTATATGTATATTCTAGTTACTGGGCAGGAGTAGTAACCAGATTAAATCGGGTACGTTTTTTATCCGGCCATGCAAATACTGCCCCCTATCCCCAACAGGTTTTAAGGGTGTTTTCATCCATATCGGGTGAACTGTTTAGAAAGTACAAGCATGGTGTAATCATTATGTGGTAGGAATATGGGACCTACTAAACTTTTGACTACTTCAATACACATCTCCTAAAATGGGGGGACGGTGTACAAAAAGGGCTGTAATTTCTAAACGGTTCACCTGATATGGATAAAAACATACTCAAATAAAGCTCACATTCATAGTCATTGGTTTATTTCAAATCCAAACTTTTGGAGTTTAGAGCCAAAAGAAGAAAAATTGCTTCACTGATCCATACTCTCCCGTACTCCCTGTTCATCATGACACCGAAACATCATCATTAAGTTTGCTGACGACACAACAGTGGTAAACCTGATCACCGACAATGATGAGACAGCCTATAGGATGAAGGTCAGTGACCTGGCAGTGTTTTGCCAGGACAACAACCTCTCCCTCAAAGTAAGACAAAGGAGCTGATCGTGGACTACAGGAAATGGGGGGGGGGGGGGGGGGGGGGGGGGCACAACCCCATCCACACAAACAGGGCTGTAGTGGAGCGGGTCGAGAGCTTCAAGTTCCTCGGTGTCCACATCACTAAGAATCTATCATGGTCCACACAAACCAACACAGTTGTGAAGAAGGCACGACAATGTTTCTTCCCCCTCGGGAGGTTCAAAAGATTCGGCATGGGCCCTCAGATCCTCAAAAAGTTCTACAGCCTCACCATTAAGAGCATTTTGACTGGCTGCATCACCGTTTGGTATGGAAACTGCCTGGTATCCGACCACAAGGCACTACAGATGGTAGTCACTAGGGCTGAGCTGGGGCTGAGCTCCCTGCCATCCAGGACCTCTATACCAGGCGGTGTTAGAGGAAGGCCCTAAAAATTGTCAAAAGACTCCAGCCACCTAAGTCATAGACTGTTCTCTCTGCTACCGCATGGCAAGCTGTACCAAGTCTAGAACCAACAGGACGCTGAACAGCTTCTACTCCCAAGCCATAAAACCTTGTCGTCATGTTATTATTTTTCCAATATTTGTATTTTTTTTCTCTCTGCGTTGTTGGTAAGGGCACGTAAGTAAGCATTTCACTGTTAGTCTACAAGCATGTAAGAAATACATTTTGATTGGATTGACCATTTGATTTGATTGATTTGCATTCCAGCTCTTTGCTGAATAACTGTTTTTGAATTAGCATTTTTGTAACTGGTTAGGCGATTTGTCTTAAAAAATATGACTTGATAATTAGTTGAGTACATCATTCATACAGTACATCCCATTGTTGTCATCAAATGCATTGTTAACAATGTGACATTTTCCTTTATGTGACCATATTAACATTAGTAAGCTTTCTCCCAGTGTTATTAAGATGTTGATACTGAATGGAAATATATCTGTCCTGATGAATAACATATCAAAGCCCTTGTCATAATTTTTAAGCAGTAGTGGTTCCTCCTTTAAAAGTTGCGTCATACTGAGGCACACCTTGCATGCTGCTGCAGCATTCTGTGGCACGTTATCTAATTGTCAGCCATTTTTTCTGTTAATGCAAGTTAGTGCTAGTTTGACCACCAGAGGGAATCTTTGAGAAGCATTTGAAAGTCTTCCATATTGGCATTACCAGAGAATTTAAAACCTTTTTTGTAATAACATAGTATATTGGATTGATTTTAAGAAATTTGGCTTAATTAATTTGATTAATATTATGGTGTTTCTATTCTGAGAAAAACTGAAAACGTTGATCATCTCAGCAAGGTTTTACCTGTGGTCGTGGAGCTGGGTGGAAGTGCGACTCAAATGTAGTTTATATAAAACATCTGCATTTGCATGTCTTTTTTTCTTGTTAGTTTATTAACGAAAGCATAAAGATGTTGATGAAGAAATACTGGACTGCTGTTTTGAGTTAGAAATGTAACACTTTAGAGAACTTAAGGATCGAATACATTGCAAGTTGCGGGATTTTCGCAACAGTAACCATGCTATAAAAAGTCTATTGTCCTCCTAATAGGAAACATTTGCATGATGGGCTACACCTGCTACAGTTGTGAAAAACAAGTGTTTGAAAACCTGTTTTCAAAATGCCTCCAGTTGTCAATCACAACTGTAAATAAAAACACAGCGTCTTGTTTACATCTTGTTCATTCTTTATTGTAACCACAATGTCACACATAATTTGAAAGGTTTCCAATTACTTTTAGAGTTTGGTATTTACAAATGTGCACTTTTCATTATTATTTACATTGTTTTAGTTCGAATGTGCAGACTTTTTTCATTAAATTATTGTTTAATGTAGGATGCTACATTTTTGACCAGTTGCAATTGTAAGTAGGCCTAATAAAAAATCCTACTTCTATTAGCCTGTTAAGCCTCATAGCCTACCTAAGTCAGTTAAGTTATTTTATATAGGTCTAGGCTCCGAAGAAATAGACTCCAGCTAAGCCTTCTTGTTGTTTGTAAAGACAAATTAAAATGAAGATTATTGTTGAAATGAATTGCTCGACTGGTGTAGGTTTTCTCCATCTGTTGGTGTGCAACACTTGCATAACAAGTTAGCCACTGTTCACCACTGTTCACCTCCTCCTACCTCCTACTGTTCACCTCCTCCTACCTCCCACTGTTCACCTCCTCCTACCTCCCACTGTTCACCTCCTCCTACCTCCTACTGTTCACCTCCTCCTACCTCCCACTGTTCACCTCCTCCTACCTCCCACTGTTCACCTCCTCCTACCTCCCACTGTTCACCTCCTCCTACCTCCTACTGTTCACCTCCTCCTACCTCCTACTGTTCACCTCCTCCTACCTCCCACTGTTCACCTCCTCCTACCTCCCACTGTTCACCTCCTCCTACCTCCCACTGTTCACCTCCTCCTACCTCCCACTGTTCACCTCCTCCTACCTCCTACTGTTCACCTCCTCCTACCTCCTACTGTTCACCTCCTATTCATTGTGCTGCGGTTGCCGCCAGTTGTTGTTTACATTTACCCTTTATTTAACTAGGCAAGTCAGGTAAGAACAAATTCTTATTTACAATGTCGGCCTACCCCGGCCAAACCCAGATGATGCTGGGCCAATTGTGCGCCGCCCTTTGGCACTCCCAATCACGGTCGGATGTGATACATCCTGAATTGGAACCAGGGACTATAGCAAAGCATCTTGCCCATCTTGCGCCACTTGGGAGCCATGACCAATATATATATATTTTTTCTCAGAACATTAACCGTGTGTAGGTGTGTAGTGTGTAGGTAGATGTGCAAAGGTATATACAAATGATTTGTTGCAAGTTGGGGAGGGGGGTGGGGTGGGGTTTCACACCTAGCTCAAGTTGGGGAGGGGGGGTTCACACCTAGCTCGGCTATTAGACAATTATTTAGTAAAGGTTGAATAGTCTATTGTTCAGCTAATAGCCCATCCTGCTACACTTGTGAAAAACTAATAATAATACTTTTCCCCTTTCCACATGTTAAAGATTCCAATAGATAAAGTGTTTTTAGCCACAATCGACCTCAAACCCAAATAATACATTTTAGCACAGTCAATAGCGTGCTGGACTTCGGGCTAGAATGTTGAGGGTTTGAAACCTGCTCCTTGCTTCTTTCATTACATTATTATGCAGGTTTCAGAGGAAATAGCCTGGATTGTTACTCCCATCTCGTTCCTCCCCCTCTTCTACACTTCATTCTCCGCCTGAGTGGCTCGCTTGTGGGCGTGCTGGCAGGATGTACTGTTTTTTATTCTGTATATATGAATTACAAATCAGCCTTTACTTGAATCATGTTTCTAGTCTATTGCGTAGTTACAATGTGTAATCATTGATGTCCCAGGAGCATGAGTGGTAAACACTGTTGAAGTGTATAATTGTAATACATACATGCAGACACAACATCATTCAAAGAATGGAGTTTTATACACCTGGTATTGGATATGGCTGAAAAAAAACTTGCTAAATGGTGATTTTCGTGAATTAACTTTATGACAAAAAAATATGCACAAACATTTGACTAACATATTCCTGTCAATTGTAATTTTTTTTGCTTGACTCATTATGACGTTACAATTACTTACATTTGTTTCCACCATAATGTTTTGCCAGCCATCTTTGCTGAAGAAAGTCACCAGGGACAGGTGGCTCGCATCAAATTCGTCATTGGAACCACTCAATATGATTGGTCATATAAAAACCTTGGGACCCAAATCCATAATGAGTGCTCTAACTCCCCCTTGTGGTGGTCTGGAGCAATGCAGCCGTGACGCTGGGTACCTCTAAGTCTCGCAGTGTCAGATCACAACTATTAAAGGAGGAACCACTGTAGATGTGTTTGGCTGTGTCTGTAACCCCAGCCTCTTGCCCAGACCCTCTCACCTCGTCTTGGGTTTGGCTGTGTGTGTGGCCCCGGTGAGATTGTTGGTGTGTGTGTGTGAGTTCAGGGTGTGTGAGTGTGTGTGTCTGTGTGATTTCAGGGTGTGTGTGTGTGTGTGTGTGTGTGTGTGTGTGTGTGTGTGTGTAGGGTTTCCCCGGTGGTGAGGGTTATGTTGCAGACTGAGCTCCAGTAGGTCATACAGCTGCAGCTCTCCTTCAACAGTCTCCCCAGCTGCAGTTCTCCTTCAACAGTCTCCCCAGCTGCAGTTCTCCTTCAACAGTCTCCCCAGCTGCAGCTCTCCTTCAGCAGTCTCCCCAGCTGCAGCTCTCCTTCAGCAGTCTCCCCAGCTGCAGCTCTCCTTCAACAGTCTCCCCAGCAGTAGCTCTCCTTCAGCAGTCTCCCCAGCAGTAGCTCTCCTCTGGCTTTCACAGTAGACTGGACAAGGTCTGCCCCCTCCTGGAGAAACAGTACAACTACATAGTTACAGAACTCCACTACACAGTGGTGAGTGTGTGTCTACCTGTCTGTCCAGACTGTGGTCCTGTGGTACGTTCAGTCTGACCTCTGACCCCTGTGGCCCCTCCTCCTCTTTGAGCCTCCGGAGCTCTTCCAGAGACAGAACACCCTCGTCATCACCCTGAGAGACAGAACACCCTCGTCATCACCCTGAGAGACAGAACACCCTCATCATCACCCTGAGAGACAGAACACCCTCATCATCGCCCTGAGAGACAGAACACCCTCATCATCGCCCTGAGAGACAGAACACCCTCATCATCGCCCTGAGAGACAGAACACCCTCATCATCGCCCTGAGAGACAGAACACCCTCATCATCGCCCTGAGAGACAGAACACCCTCATCATCGCCCTGAGAGACAGAACACCCTCATCATCGCCCTGAGAGACAGAACACCCTCATCATCAGACTGAGAGACAGAACACCCTCATCATCAGACTGAGAGACAGAACACCCTCATCATCGCCCTGAGAGACAGAACACCCTCATCATCACCCTGACAGACAGAACACCCTCATCATCACCCTGAGAGACAGAACACCCTCATCATCACCCTGAGAGACAGAACACCCTCATCATCACCCTGAGAGACAGAACACCCTCATCATCACCCTGAGAGACAGAACACCCTCATCATCACCCTGAGAGACAGAACACCCTCATCATCACCCTGAGAGACAGAACACCCTCATCATCACCCTGAGAGACAGAACACCCTCATCATCGCCCTGAGAGAGAATGGAACCTCACACACACGTTCTATATCACCTGTGCCAGGGGGAATGGTGTAGTGGGTACTTCCACCTCCAGGTGTTTCTGTCTGATTGGCAGGTGACTGGTTCCGCCCACAACAGCTTATAGCAACAGTTGCCTAGATGATGTCAACAGAACTTTGTGTATATTGTCATGACGTTGGCCTGTGGGTAAGGTTTATGACCCCCCCCCATAAATACCTTTCTCCCTTCCCTCTCTCTCTGACTCTACTGAAGGACTCTTGAATAGCCTTTGTTAAACATAGAGAGTCTAAGAACATCAAACAAGTGGGGGGAAAGGAACCATATTTCGGTAATAGAACCAGTTGAAAATATGCGTTGGTACTTAATGTATATGATGTCTGTTCGGGTGTCATCTGAGACATTATGACTGTTGACAGGACGACATAAACTGTATCGTGGGAAGTCTACACATTCTAGTTATCAGATTCACATGGAATTGTTGTTCAAATTAAATGTTTGAATATGAAACTATTTGTGATAAGATTAAATGTAATTTTAGCTTCCAAATGAGAGAACTGGGTTTTCATAAGGTTAGAGCGCTGCTCAATCAGTGGCCCACCTCTGTGAAGAGACATGGGTTATAAACTATGAAACACACCCTTCTCCCCCTCCACTATATAAGCCCTTGACAAAAATGTAACCTGTGTTCCGGGTACGTGAGGTCTGCAGCCTCTGCGTTAAAAAGGACTAACATGTCAAGTACAGAACTAAGCCAACCTCAACGTGAGCTTTGGTTGTGAATGGTATGAACTTTAAACTCTTATTCACTACAGAAGTGATATCTCCTAGCCGTTGAGTTAGCAGCGGCCGCTGTAAACGTGGGCTAGGAAAGGACGGACGACGTACCCAGTCTAACACACAACAAAGATACTACAACGTATCCAATTTACCACCAGAGACATTCTTCCGAGGACAGGAAGATCTCTGTTGGGCAACACGGCCAGCATCAACGACCAACCTACCAAAGCGCAGCTCAGAGTAAATATTTATTGCATTTTCCTTTTCCAAATGGCCGGTAATTTAGAATGCATAAGATACTGCATTTACGATAGCACAGCTTCTCCCTTTGTTCCTCAGTCTTCCCGCTCTTTCATTCAAGCCCAACCCCCTCTCTTTGTGTAACAAGCCTCATACAGGTTCCATCCACCAGGGACGTTTTCTGTATGACATAATTTGTATTCTATGTATATGTAATTCTGTGTGATTAGTTAGGTATTTGGTTAATAAATAATTAAACCCAATTTTGTATTGCTGATTCAACTTGTTAGCCAGGGTTCGTGAAGATAACCAAGAATTTACAACTTTCAGATGAGACTGAAATAAAGTGACGATTAATATTGACTGCTATTGATGTAAAATATTACTAGGTCTTTAAGAGTTTATTCGGAAGATAACAGCTCTATA
Source organism: Salmo trutta (assembly GCF_901001165.1). NCBI lineage: Eukaryota > Metazoa > Chordata > Actinopteri > Salmoniformes > Salmonidae > Salmo > Salmo trutta. The sequence goes on along the minus strand of NW_021822881.1, from coordinate 23,276 downwards.
AACATTCTTTCGTGGTGCCCCGACTTTCTAGTTAATTACATTTACATGATTAGTTTAATCAGGTAATAATAATTACAGAGAAAGGATTTTATAGAATAGCATGTCATATCACTTAATCCGGCATAGCCAAAGACACTACAATATATACCATCACATCAACACAGGCACACACCTAGTGACACAGGTGTCTGTCAGGAAGTGGAAGAGTGTGCTGTGGTGAGCAGGAGGGAGACGGGGCAAACACTGTCAGCCAATCAGAGATTAGGGAAAGCATTTTGGGCAAGTCCAATCTAGGGGAAATGAACATGTAATATATCAATATTAGAAAGGCAGGGTTTCTTCAACTATGGTTTGGAACCCAAAGTGTGCCCCGGGCATGTCAGAGGAGGGTCACAAATTATGAGAATACATCTAGCATCACAAACAGTTTCTTCTTAATTTTGGGTCACTGGAGGATGGTCAATTTCTCGAGCTGAAAATGTTTAAGAATCGCTGAATAAAGGTAAAAGATCTGACTGACCAGCTAGCTGAGGGAACAGGTCTCTGATCATCCCGGCTATTGATCTGACAGTGCTCCAGGGCAGGCCGCGGTCCGAGGCAAACTTGGCACAGTCGTAAACAAACTGCTGATGGCTCTGCCGTAAATCTCCCCCAAGAACTCCAGCCACGAGAAGTGACAGCAGTATCAGCATCAGCACACCCTCCACTCTTTGACACACGCAGTAGAGTTAACAGAGCTCTGGAAACCAATTTATCCATATGAAGTCTGCATTTCACAAAAATATACATTGTATTTAGTGCCTTCAGAAAGTATTGGTGGACTGTTGGAAAGCAGACAGAACCAGGTTTTCATCTAGGATTTTGCCTGTCCTTAGCTCCATTCCGTCTCTTTTTTATCCTGAAAAAGTATCCAGTCCTTAACGATTACAAGCATACCCATAACATGATGCAGCCACCACTATGCTTGAAAATATGGAGTGGTATGCGGTAATGTGTTGTATTGTATTTGTCCCTAACATAACACTTTGTATTCAAGACAAAAAGTTTATTGCTCTGACACATTTTTTGCAGTATTACTTTAGTGCCTTGCTGCAAACGGGATGCATGTTTTTCTAATATTTGTTATTCTGTACAGGCTTCTTTCTTTTCACTCTGCCAATTAGGTTAGTATTGTGGAGTAACTACAATGCTGTTGATCCATCCTCAGTCTTCTCCTATCACAGCCATTAAACTCTGTAACTGTTTTAAAGTCACCATTGGCCTCATGGTGAAATCCCTAAGGAGTTTTCTTCCTCTGTGGCAACTGAGTTAGGAAGGACGTCTGTATCTTTGTAGTGTCTGGGTGTACTGATACACCATCCAACGTATAATTATTAACTTCACCATGCTCAAAGGGATATTCAATGTCAGTTTCTTAATTTTACCTGTCTACCAATAGGTGCCCTTCCTTGTGAGGCATTGGAAAACCTCCCTGGACATTGTGGTTGAATCTGTGTTTGAAATTTACTGCTTGACTGAGGAACCTTACAAATAATTGTATGTGTGGGGTACATAGATGAGTTAGTCATTCAAAAATCATGTTAAACACTTTTATTGCACACATGCAACTTATTATGTGACTTGTTAAGGACATTTTTACTCCTGAACTTATTTAGGTTTGCCAAAACAAAGGGGTTTAATACTTATTGACTCAAGACATTTCAGCTTTTCATTTTCAATTCATTTTGATAAACTTTCGAAAAACATAATTCTACTTTGACATTGTAATTCTACTTTGACAAGCCAGTGACACAAAATACCAATATAAAGCAATTTTAAATTCAGGCTGTAACACAACAAAATGTGGAAAAAGTCAAGAGATGTGAAGACTTCCTGAAGGCACTGGACTAGTTGATTATTGTTTACGTCACAATTTGGCTTGAAATTTGGCTCTATGATTCATAAACATGTACACTGCATTCAGAGAATATTCAGATCACTTCACTTTTTACAGCCATATTCTAAAATTGATTAAATAATATTTTTTCCTCATCAAATAATTGTTTTTCCTCATCAGTCTACACTCAATACCGCATTATGACAAAGCGAAAACAGGTTTAGAAATGTTTGCAGATTTATTGCAAATAAACAACAGAAATACCGTACTGGAAAATTCCAGAAAATGATGTCATGGATTTAGAAGCTTCTGATAGGCTAATTGACATCATTTGAGTCAATTGGACACGTGGATGTATTTCAAGGCCTACCTTCAAACTCAGTGCCTCGTTGCTTGACATCAAAACATCCCCACAGCATGATGCTGCCACCACCATGCTTCACTGTGGGGATGTTGTTCTCAGGTTGGTGAGAAATGTTGGGTTTGCGTCAGACATAGCATTTTCCTTGATGGCCAAAAAGCTACATTTTAGTCTCATCTGACCAGAGTACCTTCTTCCATGTGTTTGGGGATTCTCCCACATGCCTTTTGGTGAACACCAAACGTGTTTGCTTATTTTTTTCTTTAAGCAATGGCTTTTTTTCTGGCCACTCTTCTGTAAAGCCCAGCTCTGTGGAGTGTACGGCTTAAATTGGTCCTATGGACAGATACTCCAATCTCCGCTGTGGAGCTTTGCAGCTCCTTCAGGGTTATCTTTGGTCTCTTTGTTGCCTCTCTGATTAATGCCCTCCTTGCCTGGTCTATGGGTTTTAGTGGGCGGCCCTCTCTTGGCAGATTTGTTGTGGTACCAAATTCTTTCCATTTTCTTATAATGGATTTAATGGTGCTCCGTGGGATGTTCAACATTTCTGATATTTTTTTATAACCCAACCCTGATCTGTACTTCTCCATAACTTTGTCCCTGACCTGTTTGAAGAGCTCCTTGGTCTTCATGGTGCTGCTTGCTTGGTGGTGCCCCTTGCTTAGTGGTGTTGTAGACTCTGGGGCCTTTCAGAACAGATGTATATATACTGAGATCATGTGACAGATCATGTGACACTTAGATTTCACACAGGTGGACTTTATTTAACTAATTATGTGACTTCTGAAGGAAATTGGTTGCACCAGATCTTATTTAGTGGCTTCATAGCAAAGGAGATGAATACATACACACGTGTCACTTTTTTTCTCTTTTTTTTGAATTATTTGAAACAAGTCATTTTTTTAATTTCACTGCAACAAATTAGGAAAAATGCCAAGGAGGATAAATACTTTTGCAAGGAACTGTAGTTTGTGCCAACAAAAATAAGGGGTTAAATATGTGTCCAAAAAGGCACAAATATTTCCTGCTGTCTTATATCTTAGATGTAGGACAGACACTTCAAAACCTTATTCCTTAGGATTTATGTTTGGACTGTCTTTTCTGCCATTTATGAATGGGTTATTCAATGTATTTCTATGGGCTATTGTATTAAAGGCCAAATTCAATATTTTATCAAATATTTTCAGTCCTGTATCTCAGTCCCTTTTCAGGTGTCATCTCAGTACAGTCCCGTATCTTTTCAGCTGTCATCTCAGTACAGTCCCATAACTTTTCAGCTGTCATCTCAGTACAGTCCCATATCTTTTCAGCTGTCATCTCAGTACAGTCCCATATCTTTTCAGGTGTCATCTCAGTACAGTCCCATATCTTTTCAGGTGTCATCTCAGTACAGTCCCATAACTTTTCAGCTGTCATCTCAGTACAGTCCCATATCTTTTCAGCTGTCATCTCAGTACAGTCCCATAACTTTTCAGGTGTCATCTCAGTACAGTCCCATATCTTTTCAGCTGTCATCTCAGTACAGTCCCATAACTTTTCAGCTGTCATCTCAGTACAGTCCCATATCTTTTCAGCTGTCATCTCAGTACAGTCCCATAACTTTTCAGCTGTCATCTCAGTACAGTCCCATATCTTTTCAGGTGTCATCTCAGTACAGTCCCATATCTTTTCAGGTGTCATCTCAGTACAGTCCCATATCTTTTCAGCTGTCATCTCAGTACAGTCCCATATCTTTTCAGCTGTCATCTCAGTACAGTCCCATATCTTTTCAGGTGTCATCTCAGTACAGTCCCATAACTTTTCAGCTGTCATCTCAGTACAGTCCCATAACTTTTCAGCTGTCATCTCAGTACAGTCCCATATCTTTTCAGCTGTCATCTGAGTACAGTCCCATATCTTTTCAGCTGTCATCTCAGTACAGTCCCATATCTTTTCAGGTGTCATCTCAGTACAGTCCCATATCTTTTCAGGTGTCATCTCAGTACAGTCCCATATCTTTTCAGCTGTCATCTCAGTACAGTCCCATAACTTTTCAGCTGTCATCTCAGTACAGTCCCATATCTTTTCAGCTGTCATCTCAGTACAGTCCCATAACTTTTCAGCTGTCATCTCAGTACAGTCCCATATCTTTTCAGCTGTCATCTCAGTACAGTCCCATATCTTTTCAGCTGTCATCTCAGTACAGTCCCGTATCTTTTCAGCTGTCATCTCAGTACAGTCCCATATCTTTTCAGGTGTCATCTCAGTACAGTCCCATATCTTTTCAGCTGTCATCTCAGTACAGTCCCGTATATTTTCATCTGTCCCAACTGTTTCTTTCTTTTATCAGACAGACACATACATTAATTCAGGCTAGAAGAGTGTAGACCCAATGACAATCGCCCAATGTCATTACACTTTTTGGTGTTTTCTATGTCTGTATGTTTGTGTGTGTCTGTAGGCCTGTACCTCTGTCTTTCTGTCTTTGTTTGTGTGTGTGTGTCTGCCTGTCTCTGTCTGTCTGCCTGAGTGTGTGTACGGTACAGTAGTGGTTAATTCCCCCTGAACACAGATGGCTCAGGCGTTCTAATCCTCTTATGAATCCCACCCCTCCTTCTCTCCTGCACTGTCGTGTCCTGGGGATCATAATTAGCTAAATAGAGTGAGCAACAGCGCGAGGACGACAACAATGCATCTGGGGGTCAGTAACGGAGGAAGAGAACGGATGCATGCTGTTCAGACTGGGACACGGGAATACTACTCCCTCGTGCACAGATAGAAGAGTCAAACCTGGAGTTTATCGTTCCGTATCTGAACTGGAGTTTATCGTTCCGTATCTGAACTGGAGTTTTTGTTCCGTATCTGAACTGGAGTTTACCGTTCCTGATCTATGGATTACGTCTGAGACGCTGCTTTTTCCTGTGAGGCAGAGGGGTGTGGTGGGAATCAACAGACTATAGGAGAATGTAAGAAACATATACCTGTAGAAGACTGTAGAAGCCCTACATCCTGCAGTGAGGAGTCGACTGGCTGAATCATCTGTTTCTAGTAATTGACCTGAGGAGTCGACTGGCTGAATCATCTGTTTCTGGTAACTGAACTGAGGAGTCGACTGGCTGAATCATCTGTTTCTAGTAATTGACCTGAGGAGTTGACTGGCTGAATCATCTGTTTCTGGTAACTGACCTGGGGAGTTGACTGGCTGAATCATCTGTTTCTGGTAATTGACCAGAGGAGTTGACTGGCTGAATCATCTGTTTCTAGTAATTGACCAGAGTTGACTGGCTGAATCATCTGTTTCTGGTGACTGAACTGAGGAGTTGACTGGCTGATTCATCTGTTTCTGGTAACTGACCTGAGGAGTTGACTGGCTGAATCATCTGTTTCTGGTAACTGAACTGAGGAGTTGACTGGCTGAATCATCTGTTTCTAGTAATTGACCTGAGGAGTTGACTGGCTGAATCATCTGTTTCTGGTGACTGAACTGAGGAGGTGTGTGTGTGTGTGTGTGTGTGTGTGTGTGTGTGTGTGTGTGTGTGTGTGTGTGTGTGTGTGTGTGTGTGTGTGTGTGTGTGTGTGTGTGTGTGTGTGTGTGTGTGTGTGTGTATTAGACCTATAGCTCCAGTGGTGAGGTGCATTAGGATGTTTGTTCAGATGAGTCACAGCTGCTTAGGAAGGGATGAGGGTCAGAGAGGGAGGAGAGAGGGAGGAGAGAGAGAGGAGAGGAGGAGGGAGGAGAGGAGGAGGGAGGAGAGGAGAGAGAGAGGGAGGAGAGAGGGAGGAGAGGAGGAGGGAGGAGAGGAGAGGAGAGAGAGAGGGAGGAGAGAGGGAGGAGAGGAGGAGGGAGGAGAGGAGGAGGGAGGAGAGGAGAGAGAGAGGAGAGGAGGAGGGAGGAGAGGAGGAGGGAGGAGAGGAGAGGAGAGAGAGAGGGAGGAGAGAGGGAGGAGAGGAGGAGGGAGGAGAGGAGGAGGGAGGAGAGGAGAGAGAGAGGAGAGGAGGAGGGAGGGAGGAGAGAGGGAGGAGAGAGAGGAGAGGAGGAGGGAGGAGAGGAGAGAGAGAGGAGAGAGGGAGGGGGTGAATTATGGTTGAGGTGCAGTCAGAGTTCTGCATTTGAACTCCCAGGAGAAACACTTCCTGTCTAGGACTTGTTGTCACAGGAAGTTGACAGGCTGTCATACTCAAGCCCCCCCCCCCCCCCCCACACACACACACACACACACACACACACACGCTCCAGTTTCACAGCTAGTGGAGCTGGTGTCTCAAAATTGCCAAGGCGGATCTGAAAAAAAAAAAACACACAGGAGGCGCTTTCTCTCTGGCTCTGAGAGAAAGCATCAACCTCTCTTACCAGCAGAGGGCTCTCTGGTTGCCTCTCCTTCAGTAATAACCAGAGGGGTATGACAGAGAGAGGCAGAAAGGACAGACAGACAGACAGACAGACAGACAGACAGACAGACAGACAGACAGACAGACAGACAGACAGACAGACAGACAGACAGACAGACAGACAGACAGACAGACAGACAGACAGACAGACAGACAGACAGACAGACAGACAGACAGACAGGAGACCGAGAGAGAGAGAGAGAAAGAGACAGAGACAGAGGAGAGAATGAGAGAAGGAGAGAGCGAGAGAGACTTCCTCTGGTATCCAACAGACAGTCTCACCTCCTGGGCTTCTGATGTCTGACACTTTTATCTCTAAGCTCATAAAATACCTTGTGTTCTGACTCAAATGCTCTGTTAGGTAAAATGTAAGTAAGATGTAATTCTCTAACGGTGCTCTTTGTGTGTGAAGGGGAGGACGAGGGTGGGATTAGCTAATCCCTAACCAGGGAGCCTTTCAGCTGGCAGCCACTGTGAACTGTGAGTCCTACCCTCTGCTCTGACACAGGGGTGGCCAAGCTTCCTCTTGAAGCGCTATGCTTTTGTTCCAGCCCTGCTCTAACATACCCAATTAAACTAATCAAGGTCCTGATTCAGGTGCGTTAGATTGGGATGGGAACAAAAGGGTAGCTCTCCATGGGAAAATCTTAGTTGCATGTTCCTCATGTCCTCTCTCCTCTGTCATTGCTACCTTCTCAAAACCCATTGGAGGAGAAGGTCAGAGGAGAAGGACCTCTGTCTTTCTCATCCAATGGGTTTTTTGAGTTGAGGAGTATTTCATTGAGATTCTCCTCACGAGGAGGGTTGAACATCCCTATCCTGATCCCTGACCCCTGACCCCTAACCCCCGAACCCATACCACGACACCCGTGTAAAAAAGTGGTTCAGATAAGTGAGCGTTGTATTTTGCTGCGTCACTGATGAGTTGTATATTCTCACTCATTACTGATTATAGTGGGGTCCTAGATCACAGTGGGTTGATTTCAACTGTGTCTGACGGACTTTATAAAAGCAAACAGGCAACACATTCATCCGATCCAATCTAATTTAGTAATAATAAATTACTACATTTGTAAAGTGCTTTTCATTTTACAAGATTAATCTCGAAGTGCAAAAATAAAAGATAAACAATTTAAAAAAAATATATATATATATATATATATATATGACTGTATACAGTTGAAGTCGGAAGTTTACATACAATTAGGTTGGAGTCATTAAAACTCGATTTTCACAACTCCACACATTTCTTGTTAACAAACTATAGTTTGGTAAGTCGGTTAGGACATCTACTTTGTGCATGACACAAGTCATTTTTCCAACAATTGTTTACAGACAGATTATTTCACTTATAATTCGTTGTATCACAATTCCAGTGGGTCAGAAGTTTACATACACTAAGTTGACTGTGCCTTTAAACAGCTTGGAAAAATCCAGAAAATTATGTCATGGATTTAGAAGCTTCTGATAGGCTAATTGACATCATTTGAGTCAATTGGAGGTGTACCTGTGGATGTATTTCAAGGCCTACCTTCAAACTCAGTGCCTCTCTCCTTGACATCATGGGAAAATCAATATAAATCAGCCAAGACCTCAAAAAAAACATTGTAGACCTCCACAAGTCTGGTTCATCCTTGGGTGCAATTTCCAAATGCCTGAAGGTACCACATTCATCTGTACAAACAATAGTATGCAAGTATAAACAACATGGGACCACGCAGCCGTCATACCGCTCAGGAAGGAGACGTGTTCTGTCTGTAAGAGATGGAGGTACTTTGTTGTGAAAAGTGCTGGAGCTGGCGGCTGAGCAGAGGGAAGAGCCAGAGACCGTCAGGGAGGCGATAAAGAAGTGGTCGGTCGACCCAAGGAGAGAGCCAGAGCCTGCCTGGGAATCGATGGAACAATGTGAGGAGGGATAATGATGTTGGCGAGGAGTAGGCTGCAGCGTAGGTGTGCTGAAGAGCGTGTCATCAGTCCGGTGCCATTTGTGCCGGCTCCACGCACCAGGCCACCAGTGCGCCTCCCCAGCCCGTTATGTCCTATGCCGGTTCCTCGCACTCGCCCTGAAGAGCAGGTCATCAGTCCGGTGCCATCTGTGCCAGCTCTCCGCACTCGTCCTGAAGAGCCAGAGACCGTCAGGGAGGCGATGGAGAAGTTGGGAGAGAGAGAGATGAGAGAGATGTTGTGCAGGTGTGTTCTGCATAACATTCGACCTGAAGATCCTGTCAGCAGTCTGGTGAAGTCTGTGCCGGCTACACGCACCAGGCCTCCAGTGTGCCTCCCCAGTCTGGTACATCCTGTGCCAGCTCCCCGCACTCACCCTGAAGTGCGTGTCACCAGTCCGGTACCACCTGTGCCGGCTCCATGCACCAGGCCTCCAGTGCGCCTCCCCAGTCTCGTACGAGCTTCCAGTGACGGTCAATGGTCCGGAGAGTCCAGGCACGGTGTCCAGTCCCACTCCATGGCAGGAGCCTTCCTCTGCACCGGTGCCCAGTCCAGGCACGGCGTCCAACCCAGCTCCATGGCCAGAGCCTTCCTCTGCGCCGGTGCCCAGTCCAGGCACGGCACCCAGTGCCGCTCCATGGCCAGAGCCTTCCTCTGCGCCAGTGCCCAGTCCAGGCATGGCACCCAGTACCGCTCCATGGCCTGAGCCTTCCTCTGCGCCGGTGCCCAGTCCAGGCACTGCGTTCAGCCCAGCGCCATGGCTGGATCCGGGGTCTGGGCGGGGGCGGCAACCCACACCGGAGCCGCCACCGACACTAGTCACCCCCCCTACCCTCCCCATTTGGTTTCAGGTTTTGCGGCCGGAGTCCGCACCTTTGGGGGGGGGTACTGTCACGCCCTGACCATAGAGAGCCCTTGGTTCTCTATGGTGTAGTAGGTCAGGGTGTGACTAGGGAGTGTTCTAGTTCAATATTTCTATGTTGGTGTTTTGTATTGTTCCCATTTAGAGGCAGCTGGTAATCGTTGCCTCTAATTGGGGATCATATTTAGGTAGCCATTTCTCCCATTTGTGTTTGTGGGATATTGTTTGGTTTTGTGCTTGTTGCACCACTTAGTCACGTTTTGTTGCTTGTTATTTGTTTTGTTGAAGAAGTTTCACTTTAAATAAATATGTGGAACTCAACACACGCTGCGCCTTGGTCCGTCTCTTACAACAACCGTGACACTGTCAGGAGGAATGGGCCAAAATTCACCCAACTTATTGTGGGAAGCTTGTGGAAGGCTACCCAAAATGTTTGACCCAAGTTAAACAATTTAAAGGCATTGCTACCAAATACTAATTGAGTGTATGTAAACTTCTGACCCCCTGGGAATGTGATGAAATACATAAAAGCTGAAATAAATAATTATCTCTACTATTATTCTGTCATTTCATATTCTTAAAATAAAGAGGTGATCCTAACTGAACTAAGACAGGGAATTTTTACTAGAGTTACATGTCAAGAATTGTGAAAAACTGAGTTTACATGTATTTGGCTAAGGTGTATGTAAAACTTCCGACTTCAACTGTATGTACTGTATATAACCATATAATTTAAGCACCAATCAATGTCTAGAAGGAAGGGTAGGCCAGCCAATAGAAATCTAAGCCCTGATTCAAAAGACCCAACAGTCTGAATGCAGTGGAAGTGGATAAGGTTTCAGTAGTATGACCATATGCTCTGGCTTTGTGGTCTATTTCCTCTGTCTGATGCCCCCCCCTCCCCCCGAGCTAGTCAGTCAACTCCCCTCTCTAACTAACCTGTTCTGTATGGAACTGTGTACGTGTGTGTACGTGTGTGTATGTCTGCGTGGTCAACCCCCCCCACCCTGTCAGATCTCAGCTGATTAAGGAGGCTTTGCTTTCTATCCTTAGCCTCCCTATTCCTCCTCCCCTCTCCCCTCCCTCCCCCTCTCCCCTCCTTCTCTCCTCCCCCTCTCTCCTCCTCTCCTCCCCATTCCTCCTCCCCATCTCCCCTCCTCCCCCTCTCCTCCCTATTCCTCTTTCACCTCTCACCTCCTCTCCTCTTCCCCCTCTACCCCTCTCCCCCTCCTCCTCTCCTCCCACTCTCCTCCCCCTCTTCCCATCCTCCCCTCTTCCCCTCCTCCCCCTCAAACCTCCTCTCCCCCTCTTCCCCTCCTCCTCTTCCTCACTCCTCCTCTCCTCCCACTCTCCCCTCCTCCACGTCTGATTAGCTAGCAGCCATCTTATAGGAGTGGGTTAGAACCTGTTTCAGGCTAACGCTAACCACAGTGTCAGTGTGTGGACTAGTGGCTAATGGTAGACACGGCTAGCTCAAACACTCTCACGCACAGACACTGGTACAGGTAGACACAGACACTGCTCCAGGTAGACAGAAACTGGTACAGGAAGACAGACACTGGTACAGGTAGACAGACACTGGTACAGTGTGTCAGCCAAACACGGAGCAAATTGAAGGAATTCCCCTCAGACTGCTTCGATCTGATTGGATCATGTTTCCTAACTATGTGAGTAGAATGTCTGGAAGTTGAGGGCTCTGGTGTGTTAAGGTGTGTGTGGTGGTTGGGGTGTGTAGTGGTCAGGGTGTGTAGTGGTCAGGGTGTGTAGTGGTCAGGGTGTGTAGTGGTCAGGAAGTGTGGTGGTCAGGGTGTGTAGTGGTTAGGGTGTGTGGTGGTCAGGGTGTGTAGTGGTTAGGGTGTGTGTGGTGGTCAGGGTGTGTAGTGGTCAGGGTGTGTAGTGGTTAGGGTGTGTGATGGTCAGGGTGTGTGCGGTGGTCAGGGTGTGTAGTGGTCAGGGTGTGTGTGGTGGTCAGGGTGTGTGGTGGTTAGGGTGTGTGGTGGTCAGGGTGTGGTGGTGGTTAGGGTGTGTGGTGGTTAGGGTGTGTAGTGGTGGTTAGGGTGTGTAGTGGTCAGGGTGTGTGTGGTGGTCAGGGTGTGTAGTGGTCAGAGTGTGTGGTGGTGGTCAGGGTGTGTGGTGGTCAGGGTGTGTAGTGGTCAGGGTGTGTAGTGGTCAGGGTGTGTGTGGTGGTTAGGGTGTGTAGTGGTCAGGGTGTGTGGTGGTCAGGGTGTGTGGTGGTTAGGGTGTGTGGTGGACAGGGTGTGTAGTGGTCAGGGTGTGTAGTGGTCAGGTGTATAGTGGTCAGGGTGTGTGGTGGTCATGGTGTGTAGTGGTTAGGGTGTGTGGTGGTCAGGGTGTGTGGTGGTCAGGGTGTGTAGTGGTGGTCAGGGTGTGTGGTGGACAGGGTGTGTAGTGGTCAGGGTGTGTAGTGGTCAGGGTGTGTGTGGTGGACAGGGTGTGTAGTGGTCAGGGTGTGTGGTGGTCAGGGTGTGTGGTGGTCAGGGTGTGTGGTGGTTAGGGTGTGTGGTGGTGAGGGTGTGTAGTGGTTAGGGTGTGTAGTGGTTAGGGTGTGTAGTGGTCAGGGTGTGTGTGGTGGTCAGGGTGTGTAGTGGTCAGAGTGTGTGGTGGTGGTCAGGGTGTGTGGTGGTCAGGGTGTGTAGTGGTCAGGGTGTGTAGTGGTCAGGGTGTGTGGTGGTCAGGGTGTGTGGTGGTTAGGGTGTGTGGTGGACAGGGTGTGTAGTGGTCAGGGTGTGTAGTGGTCAGGGTGTGTGTGGTGGTTAGGGTGTGTAGTGGTCAGGGTGTGTGGTGGTCAGGGTGTGTGGTGGTTAGGGTGTGTGGTGGACAGGGTGTGTAGTGGTCAGGGTGTGTAGTGGTCAGGGTGTGTAGTGGTCAGGGTGTGTGGTGGTCATGGTGTGTAGTGGTTAGGGTGTGTGGTGGTCAGGGTGTGTGGTGGTCAGGGTGTGTAGTGGTGGTCAGGGTGTGTGGTGGACAGGGTGTGTAGTGGTCAGGGTGTGTGGTGGTCAGGGTGTGTGGTGGACAGGGTGTGTAGTGGTCAGCCTGTGTGTGGTGGTCAGGGTGTGTGGTGGACAGGGTGTGTAGTGGTTAGGGTGTGTGTGGTTGGTCAGGGTTTGTGGTGGTCAGGGTGTGTGGTGGTTAGGGTGTGTGGTGGTTAGGGTGTGTAGTGGTGGTTAGGGTGTGTAGTGGTCAGGGTGTGTGTGGTGGTCAGGGTGTGTAGTGGTCAGAGTGTGTGGTGGTGGTCAGGGTGTGTGGTGGTCAGGGTGTGTAGTGGTCAGGGTGTGTAGTGGTCAGGGTGTGTGTGGTGGTTAGGGTGTGTAGTGGTCAGGGTGTGTGGTGGTCAGGGTGTGTGGTGGTTAGGGTGTGTGGTGGACAGGGTGTGTAGTGGTCAGGGTGTGTAGTGGTCAAGGTGTATAGTGGTCAGGGTGTGTGGTGGTCATGGTGTGTAGTGGTTAGGGTGTGTGGTGGTCAGGGTGTGTGGTGGTCAGGGTGTGTAGTGGTGGTCAGGGTGTGTGGTGGACAGGGTGTGTAGTGGTCAGGGTGTGTAGTGGTCAGGGTGTGTGTGGTGGACAGGGTGTGTAGTGGTCAGGGTGTGTGGTGGTCAGGGTGTGTGGTGGTCAGGGTGTGTGGTGGTTAGGGTGTGTGGTGGTGAGGGTGTGTAGTGGTTAGGGTGTGTAGTGGTTAGGGTGTGTAGTGGTCAGGGTGTGTGTGGTGGTCAGGGTGTGTAGTGGTCAGAGTGTGTGGTGGTGGTCAGGGTGTGTGGTGGTCAGGGTGTGTAGTGGTCAGGGTGTGTAGTGGTCAGGGTGTGTGGTGGTCAGGGTGTGTGGTGGTTAGGGTGTGTGGTGGACAGGGTGTGTAGTGGTCAGGGTGTGTAGTGGTCAGGGTGTGTGTGGTGGTTAGGGTGTGTAGTGGTCAGGGTGTGTGGTGGTCAGGGTGTGTGGTGGTAGGGTGTGTGGTGGACAGGGTGTGTAGTGGTCAGGGTGTGTAGTGGTCAGGGTGTGTAGTGGTCAGGGTGTGTGGTGGTCATGGTGTGTAGTGGTTAGGGTGTGTGGTGGTCAGGGTGTGTGGTGGTCAGGGTGTGTAGTGGTGGTCAGGGTGTGTGGTGGACAGGGTGTGTAGTGGTCAGGGTGTGTGGTGGTCAGGGTGTGTGGTGGACAGGGTGTGTAGTGGTCAGCCTGTGTGTGGTGGTCAGGGTGTGTGGTGGACAGGGTGTGTAGTGGTTAGGGTGTGTGTGGTTGGTCAGGGTTTGTGGTGGTCAGGGTGTGTGGTGGTCAGGGTGTGTAGTGGTCAGGGTGTGTGTGGTGGTCAGGGTGTGTGGTGGACAGGGTGTGTAGTGGTCAGCCTGTGTGTGGTGGTCAGGGTGTGTGGTGGTTAGGGTGTGTGTGGTGGTCAGGGTGTGTAGTGGTCAGGGTGTGTAGTGGTCAGGCTGTGTGTGGTGGTCAAGGTGTGTGGTGGTCAGGGTGTGTAGTGGTTAAGGTGTGTAGTGGTCAGGGTGTGTAGTGGTCAAGGTGTGTAGTGGTTAGGGTGTGTAGTGGTCAGGGTGTGTGGTGGTTAGGGTGTGTGGTGGTTAGGGTGTGTGGTGGTCAGGGTGTGTGTAGTGGTCAGGGTGTGTAGTGGTCAGGGTGTGTAGTGGTGGTCAGGGTGTGTGGTGGTCAGGGTGTGTGGTGGATAGGGTGTGTGGTGGTCAGGGTGTTTGTAGTGGTCAGGGTGTGTGTAATGGTAAGGGTGTGTGTAGTTGTCAGGGTGTGTGTAGTGGTCAGGGTGTGTAGTGGTGGTCAGGGTGTGTGGTGGTCAGGGTGTGTGGTGGTTAGGGTGTGTGGTGGTCAGGGTGTGTAGTGGTCAGGGTGTGTAGTGGTCAGGGTGTGTAGTGGTGGTCAGGGTGTGTAGTGGTGGTCAGGGTGTGTGGTGGTTAGGGTGTGTAGTGGTGGTCAGGGTGTGTGGTGGTCAGGGTGTGTAGTGGTCAGGGTGTGTAGTGGTCAGGGTGTGTGTGGTGGTTAGGGTGTGTAGTGGTCAGGGGTGTGTGTGGTGGTCAGGGTTTGTGGTGGTTAGGGTGTGTGTAGTGGTCAGGGTGTGTAGTGGTTAGGGTGTGTGTGGTGGTTAGGGTGTGTAGTGGTCAGGGTGTGTGGTGGTCAGGGTGTGTGGTGGTCAGGGTGTGTAGTGGTCAGGGTGTGTAGTGGTCAGGGTGTGTAGTGGTCAGGGTGTGTGGTGGTCAGGGTGTGTGTGGTGGTCAGGGTGTGTAGTGGTCAGGGTGTGTGGTGGTTAGGGTGTGTAGTGGTGGTCAGGGTGTGTAGTGGTGGTCAGGGTGTGTAGTGGTGGTCAGGGTGTGTAGTGGTTAGGGTGTGTAGTGGTTAGGGTGTGTGGTGGTCAGGATGTGTAGTGGTGGTCAGGGTGTGTAGTGGTCAGGGTGTGTGGTGGTCAGGGTGTGTAGTGGTTAGGGTGTGTAGTGGTGGTCAGGGTGTGTGGTGGTCAAGGTGTGTGGTGGTTAGGGTGTGTGGTGGTCAGGGTGTGTAGTGGTTAGGGTGTGCGGTGGTCAGGGTGTGTGGTGGTTAGGGTGTGTGGTGGTCAGGGTGTGTGGTGGTTAGGGTGTGTGGTGGTCAGGGTGTGTGGTGGTCAGGGTGTGTAGTGGTCAGGGTGTGTAGTGGTTAGAGTGTGTGTGGTGGTCAGGGTTTGTGGTGGTTAGGGTGTGTGTGGTGGTCAGGGTGTGTGGTGGTCAGGGTGTGTGGTGGTGAGGGTGTGTAGTGGTCTGGGTGTGTAGTGGTCAGGGTGTGTGGTGGTCAGTGTGTGGTGGTTAGGGTGTGTAGTGGTCAGGGTGTGTGGTGGTTAGGGTGTGTAGTGGTTAGGGTGTGTAGTGGTCAGGGTGTGCGGTGGTCAGGGTGTGTAGTGGTGGTTAGGGTGTGTAGTGGTCAGGGTGTGTGGTGGTCAGGGTGTGTAGTGGTCAGGGTGTGCGGTGGTTAGGGTTAGGGTTAGGGTTAGGGTGTGTGGTGGTTAGGGTGTGCGGTGGTCAGGGGTGGAGAAAGGACCCAATTGTCATACTTAAGTAAAAGTGAAAGTGACCCAGTAAAATACTACTTGAGTAAAAGTCTAAAGTATTTGTTTCTAAATAAACTTAAGTATCAAAAGTAAATGTATTTGTGTAGGCTCTCTGGGCTATCTGGGATGCTACCGTCCCATCTGCGGGACACAGCCAGTGAAATAGCAGGGCGGCAAATTCAAAACAGCAAAAATCTCATGATTCAAATTTCTCAAACATAATACTATTTTACACCATTTTAAAGATACACTTCTCCTTAATCGAACTACATTGTCCGATTTCAAAAAGGCTTTACGGCGAAAGGAAAACATTAGATTATTTTAGGACAGTGCCTAAAAAATAAAAGCCACACAGCCACACATTTTCCAAGCAAGGACAGGCGTCTCAAAAACCAGAAATACAGCTATAATTAAGCACTAACCTGTGATGATCTTCATCGGATGGCACTCATAGGACTTTATGTTACACAATACATGTATGTTTTGCTCGATAAAGTTCATATTTATATCCAAAAACCCCATTTTACATTGGCCCGTAATGTTCAGAAATGCTTTTCCTCCGAAAACTTCCGGTGAATGAGCACATCAATTTATAGAAATACTCATCATAAACGTTGATAAAATATTAAACTGTTATTCAAGGAATTATAGATAAACATCTCCTTAATGCAACCGCTGTGACAGATTTCCAAAAAGTTTCA
This sequence comes from Salmo trutta, assembly GCF_901001165.1. Classification (NCBI taxonomy): domain Eukaryota; kingdom Metazoa; phylum Chordata; class Actinopteri; order Salmoniformes; family Salmonidae; genus Salmo; species Salmo trutta. The sequence goes on along the minus strand of NW_021822881.1, from coordinate 7,122 downwards.
CGGGGAAAGCACACTTTGCAATAATCTGAGTACTGTGCTCAGAAAACAACAGCAGGCAATACAGATACCCACCATTTTGGAGTCATCTAAAATCATAAATAGCATTATAAATATTCACTTACCTTTGATGATCTTCATCAGAATGCACTCCTAGGGATCCCAGGTCCACAATAAATGTTGTTTTGTTTGATAAATTCCATCATTTATGTCCTCTTTGTTAGCGCGTTCAGTAAGCAACTCCAACTGTAGGAAATGCGCCGAAAATTTCACGACGAAAAGTCAATAAAAGTTATATTTACGTTCATAGAAACATGTCAAACGATGTATAGCATCAATCTTTAGAGCCTTTTTAACATAAAAGTTCAATAATATTCCAACCGGACGATTCAAATGTCTTCAAAAATGTAATGGAACACAGCTAACTCTCACGTGAATGTGCGCAATTGAGGCCATGTCCTTTTCTGAGTCAACAACTTCCAACTTCCTTTGTTCGCTCTCTGTTCACCATAGAAGCCTCAAACAACTTTCTAAAGACTGTTGACATCTAGTGGAAGCCGTAGGAAGTGCAAAATGAACCCTAAGTCACTGTATACTGAATAGGCCCAGTCTTGAAAAACTACAAACCACTTCCTGGTTGGATTTTTTCTCAGGTTTTTGCCTGCCATATGAGTTCTGTTTACTCACAGACATCATTCAAACAGTTTTAGAAACTTCAGAGTGTTTTCTATCCAAATCTACTAACAATATGCATATCCTACGTTCTGAGGATTCATCCGAGTTTCATCCGTCATTCATCCGAGTTTCCGAATACTGCCCCCTGTCACTAAAAAGTTAAATAATTTCAAATTCCATATTTTAAGCAAAGCAGACAGCACCATTTTCTTGTTTTCAAAATGTACAGATAGCCAGGGGTACACTACAACACTCAGACATTATTTACAGATAGTCAGGGGTACACTACAACACTCAGACATTATTTACAGACAGCCAGGGGCACACTACAACACTCAGACATAATTTACAGATAGCCATGTGTACACTCCAACACTCAGACATCATTTACAGATAGCCATGTGTACACTACAACACTCAGACATTATTTACAGATAGCCAGGGACACACTTCAACACTCAGACATTATTTACAGATAACCAGGGGCACACTCCAACACTCAGACATCATTTACAGATAGTCAGGGGCACACTCCAACACTCAGACATCATTTACAGATAGCCAGGGGAACACTCCAACACTCAGACATTATTTACAGATAGCCAGGGACACACTCCAACACTCAGACATCATTTACAGATAGTCAGGGGCACACTCCAACACTCAGACATCATTTACAGATAGCCAGGGGCACACTCCAACACTCAGACATTACTTACAGATAGCCAGGGGTACACTCCAACACTAAGACATCATTTACAGATAGTCAGGGGCACACTCCAACACTCAGACATCATTTACAGATAGCCAGGGGCACACTCCAACACTCAGACATTACTTACAGATAGCCAGGGGCACACTCCAACACTCAGACATTACTTACAGATAGCCAGGGGTACACTCCAACACTAAGACATAATTTACAGATAGCCAGGGGCACACTCCAACACTCAGACATTACTTACAGATAACCAGGGGTACACTCCAACACTAAGACATCATTTACAGATAGTCAGGGGCACACTCCAACACTCATACATCATTTACAGATAGTCAGGGGCACACTCCAACACTCAGACATCACTTACAGATAGCCAGGGGCACACTCCAACACTCAGACATTACTTACAGATAGCCAGGGGCACACTCCAACACTCAGACATCATTTACAGATAGTCAGGGGCACACTCCAACACTCAGACATCATTTACAAAAGATGAATTTGTGTTTAGTGAGTCCGCCAGATCAGAGGCACACGGGATGACCATGTGTTGTCTTGATAAGTGTGTGACTTAGTCCATTTTTCCTGTCCTGCTAAGCATTCCAAATGCTGGCAACGTAGTGTAGTTGTCAGGTTACTGAACGTGGATCAATGGGACACCTGTTAGAACACATTTTTTCATAGAGTCACAGTTCCTGCCTGAATGCCTCTGGCTAAATGCTGTACTTATTTAGGTTAGGGTTAGGGTCAGGGTAAGGGTCAGGGTAAGGGTTAGGGTAAGTTTAAAACAGCAGATTATTTCACTTTAGGTGTATTTCAATAGAATGGTCTTTATTTTCCAACATGGCTACAGTTAACAGATATAAGTACATTCTGAACTACAACCACCTGGTGGTGCCAGCCCCGTGGTCCATCCCACTCAACCACCTGGTGGTGCCAGCCCCGTGGTCCATCCCACTCAACCACCTGGTGGTGCCAGCACCGTGGTCCATCCCACTCAACCACCTGGTGGTGCCAGCCCCGTGGTCCATCCCACTCAACCACCTGGTGGTGCCAGCACCGTGGTCCATCCCACTCAACCATCTCCAGGCTCTTTGCGGCCCATGGCAGAACACTGACATTCCTGCCTTGCAGGAAATCACGCACAGAACGAGCAGTATGGCTGGTGGCATTGTCATGCTGGAGGGTCATGTCAGGATGAACCTGCAGGAAGGGTACCACATGAGAGTAGGAGGATGTCTTTCCCTGTAACGCACAGCGTTGAGATTGCCTGCAATGACAACAAGCTCAGTTCGATGATGCTGGTGACAAGACCGCCCCAGACCATGACGGACCCTCCACCTCCAAATCAATCCCGCTCCAGAGTACAGGCCTCGGTGTAATAGCCTCATTCCTTTCGCCGATAAACGCAAATCCGATCATCACCCCTGGTGTAGACAAAACTACGACTCGTCAGTGAATAGCATTTTTTGCCAGTCCTGTCTGGTCCAGCGACGGTGGGTTTTTGTGCCCATAGGCGACGTTGTAGCCGGTGATGTCTGGTGAGGACCTGCCTTACAACCGGCCTACAGGCCCTCAGTCCAGCCTCTCTTAGCCTATTGCAGACAGTCTGAGAACTGATGGAGGATTGTGCGTTCCTGGTGTAACTCGGGCAGTTATTGTTGCATCCCTGTACCCTGTCCCGCAGGTGTGATGTTCGGATGTACCGATCCTGTGCAGGTGTTGTTACACATGGTCTGCCACTGCCGAGGACGATCAGCTGTCACATCCTGCTTCCCTGTAGCGCTGTCTTAGGCGTCTCACAGTACAGACATTGCAATTTATTGCCCTGGCCACCTCGTAGTCCTCATGCCTCCTTGCAGCTGCCTAAGGCACGTTCATGCAGAGAGCAGGGACCCTGGGCATCTTTCTTTGGTGTTTTTCAGAGTCAGTAGAAAGGCCTCTTTAGTGTCCTAAGTTTTATAACGTGACCTTAATTGCCCTTCCATCTGTAAGCTGTTAGTGTCTTAACGACCGTTCACCGGTGCATGTTCATTAATTGTTTATGGTTCATGAACAAGCACAGGAAACAGTGTTTAAACCCTTTACAATGAAGATCTGTGAAGTTTTTGGGATTTTAACAAATTATCTTGATAAGACGGAGGTCTGAATAAGGACAGTTTTTTTTTTTTGTGTTGCTGAGTTTAGTAATTTCGTAAATCTATGGAAACGTTATGATGTTATATGCCTATTAGAATGAAATGGTAGAAATGTATGTGTACGTGTGCACAGGCTTAGTAATGTCCTTTGGTCAGTGTGCACAGCTGCAGGGATGATCTAAACATGTGCGACACCGTTTACAAGTCCCAAATAGATTGTCAGACCAACAGAGACACGACTCTAAACATAGTCTGCGCTGTCCTACCTCTTTACCTTGTTACCTTCAGTTAGGATACGTTTGTGTGTGTGTGTGTCGGTCTGTGTGTTATACAATAGTGTACAAAACATTAGGAACAACCTTCCTATTATTCGAGTTGCACTCCCTTTTGCCCTCAGAACAGCCTCAATTTTTGGGGACATGGACTCTACAAGGTGTCAAAGCGTTCCCGAGAGAATACTGACCCCATGTTGACTCCAATGCTTCCCAACCGTTGTGTCAAGTTGGCTGGTTGTCCTTTGGGCGTGTGGACCACTGTTTATACACACAGGAAATTGTTGCACGTGAAAAACCCAGAAGCGTTGTCTTTCTTGACACAACCAGTGCACCTGGACCCTACTACTATACCCGTTCAAAGGCACTTCAAATTGTGTCTTACCCATTTCACCCTCTGAATGGCACACATACACAATCCATGTCTCAATTGTCCTAAGGCTTAAAATCATTCTTTAACCTGTCTCTTCCCCTTCATCTACAACTGATTGAAGTGTATTTAACAATTGACATCAGTAAGGATCACAGCTTTCACCTGGATTCACGCCTGGTCAGTCTATGTCAAGGAAACAGCAGGTGTTCATAATGTTTATTCACTCAGTGTATGTTTCTGTGGTCCTTTCATTTGTTATCTGATTCTAGGATTCTGTGACTGTCAAAAAGGACCTGTTTGGTACTATCATGATGCATCAATAAGCTATAAAGAATTAAACTATTGGCCAGTCTCTGTAGTTCTAATGTTCCACAATGCTGTATGAAGGATCAATAAGTTAGAAAGAAATTAAACTATTGGTCAGTCTCTGTAGTTCTAATGTTCCACAATCCTGTACATATGCTCATATATCATAACATAATACATCAACACATTAACAATCATCTGGTGCCTGAATAACCCAGTCACAGAGTAAAGGATAGGTTAGAAGCTGACTCTAGGTTGCATATCTGCCAAAAAGAAAAGCCAAGCAGCTGACAAGGTCCTTCTCTGTGCAGATGGGTCCAGCTGGATCCTTCTCTGTGCCAGCTGGGTCCTGCTGGATTCTGCTCTGTGCCAGCTGGGTCCAGCTGGGTCCTGCTCTGTGACAGATGGGTCCAACTGGATCTTTCTCTGTGCCAGATGGGTCCAGCTGGGTCCTGCTCTGTGCCAGCTGCGTCCTGCTCTGTGCCTTTCTGCGTCCTGCTCTGTGCCAGCTGGGTCCACCTGGGTCCTGCTCTGTGCCAGTGGGGTCCAGCTGGGTCCTGCTCTGTGCCAGCTGGGTCCAGCTGGGTCCTGCTCTGTGCCTGTGGGGTCCAGCTGGGTCCTGCTCTGTGCCAGTGGGGTCCAGTTGGATCCTTCTCTGTACCAGCTGGGTCCTGCTGGGTCCTGCTCTGTGCCAGCTGGGTCCAGCTTATCTAATTGGAGTATATGGTCGTTCCGGTATTCAATTTCCGACGACGATGAGACAGCTGGGTCCAGCTAGGTCCTGCTCTGTGCCAGCTGGGTCCAGCTGCATCCTTCACTGTGCCAGCTGGGTCCAGCTAGGTCCTGCTCTGTGCCAGCTGGGTCCAGCTGGATCCTTCACTGTGCCAGCTGGGTCCTGCTCTGTGCCAGCTGGTTCCAGCTGGGTCCTGCTCTGTGCCAGCTGGGTCCAGCTGGGTCCTGCTCTGTGCCAGCTGGGTCCTGCTCTGTGCCAGCTGGTTCCAGCTGGGTCCTGCTCTGTGCCAGCTGGGTCCTGCTGGGTCCTGCTCTGTGCCAGCTGGGTCCAGCTTATCTAATTGGAAGATATGGTCGTTCCGGTTTTTAATTTCCGATGACGATGAGACAGCCTATAGGGAGGAGGTCAGAGACCTGGCAGTATGGTTCCAGGACAACAACCTCTCCCTCTACGTCAGCAGACTGCTGAACATCGTCGTCGGTGATCAGGCCTACAACCGTCGTGCGTCAGCAAACTTAATGACGGTGTTGGGAGTTGTGCGCGGCCACGCAGTCGTGGGACAGGAAGTGGACAGGGAGAACAGGAGGGGATAGATATTGATATTTTGTTGCCCGTGGGTCTATTGGGGCGGTATTCAAATTGAAGTTGGTCCAGTGTTTCTGATGATGTTGATGTGAGCCATGACCAGGCTTTCAAATCATTTCATGCTACAGATGTGAGTGCTATGGGTTTCTGTACAGCACTTTGAGATTTCAGCGATGTACGAAGGGCTATATAAATACATTTGATTTGATTTGATTTGATTGATTTAGACAGGTTACCTTAGCGTTCTTGGGCACAGGGGACAATGGTGGTTTGTGTGTGTGTTATGTGTTAACAGAGAGTGTGTGTGTGTGTGTGTTGTGTGTTGTGTGTTATGTGTTACCAGGTGTGGTGTGTGTGTGTGTGTGTGTTAACAGTGTGTGTTACGTGTTACCAGTGTGTGTGTGTTATGTGTTATCAGTGTGTGTGTGTGTTAACAGTGTGTGTTAACAGTGTGTGTATGTGTTACCAGTGTGTGTGTGTGTGTGTTAACAGTGTGTGTTATGTGTTAACAGTGTGTGTTAACAGTGTGTGTGTGTTAACAGTGTGTGTTATGTGTTACCAGTGTGTGTGTGTTATGCGTTAACAGTGTGTGTGTGTTTTCTTTAGGTGTATGTGAGAGAGCAGCATGCAGTCGGCTCCAGCAGGTTTGTGGGACCCCCATGGACCCAGTCTAAAGATGTCTCCTCTCTCCCCGTACATACACCCTCCGCCTCTCGCCTCTCCATGTGATCGCCGCACCACCGGCTAAGAGAATCACCTTCTACAAGAGCGGCGACGCTAAGTTTGCGGGAGTGAGGATGGCTGTCCACAAACGCAGCTTCAAATGCTTCGACGCACTACTGGACGACCTGTCACAGAAGGTCAGAACACACACACACACACACACACACAGTACACACACTACCCTGTACATCCACTCAGTACAGGTACCATGTATATATAGCCATATAAGTTATCGTATATGGCCATGTTATCGTATATAGCCATGTTATCGTATATGGCCATGTTATCGTATATGGCCATGTTATCGTATAGGCCATGTTACGTACCGTATATGGCCATGTTATCGTATATGGCCATGTTATCGTATATAGCCATTTATCGTATATGTGGCCATGTTATCGTATATGGCCATGTTACGTATATGGCCATGTTATCGTATATGGCCATGTTATCGTATATGGCCATGTTATCGTATATGGCCATGTATCGTATATGGCCATGTTATCGTATATGGCCATGTTATCGTATATGGCCATGTTATCGTATATGGCCATGTTATCGTATATGGCCATGTTATCGTATATGGCCATGTTATCGTA
>NW_021822880.1:0-96032 GCF_901001165.1 Salmo trutta | reverse complement strand
ATCTGTAGAGGTAAACAACACTACTCAATCTGATCTGTAGAGGAGGTAAAACAATCTAAACACTACTCAATCTGATCTGTAGAGGAGGTAAACAACACTACTCCATCTGATCTGTAGAGGAGGTAAAACAACACTACTCCATCTGATCTGTAGAGGAGGTAAAACAACACTACTCAATCTGATCTGTAGAGGTAAAACAACACTACTCCATCTGATCTGTAGAGGTAAAACAACACTACTCAATCTGATCTGTAGAGGTAAAACAACACTACTCAATCTGATCTGTAGAGGAGGTAAAACAACACTACTCAATCTGATCTGTAGAGGTAAAACAACACTACTCCATCTGATCTGTAGAGGAGGTAAAACAACACTACTCAATCTGATCTGTAGAGGTAAAACAACACTACTCCATCTGATCTGTGGAGGAGGTAAAACAACACTACTCCATCTGATCTGTAGAGGTAAAACAACACGACTCAATCTGATCTGTGGAGGAGGTAAAACAACATTACTCAATCTGATCTGTGGAGGAGGTAAAACAACACTACTCAATCTGATCTGTGGAGGTAAAACAACATTACTCCATCTGATCTGTAGAGGAGGTAAAACAACACTACTCCATCTGATCTGTAGAGGAGGTAAAACAACACTACTCAATCTGATCTGTGGAGGAGGTAAAACAACACTACTCAATCTGATCTGTAGAGGTAAAACAACACTACTCCATCTGATCTGTAGAGGAGGTAAAACAACACTACTCAATCTGATCTGTAGAGGTAAAACAACACTACTCAGTCTGATCTGTAGAGGAGGTAAAACAACACTACTCCATCTGATCTGTAGAGGAGGTAAAACAACACAACTCCATCTGATCTGTAGAGGAGGTAAAACAACACTACTCCATCTGATCTGTAGAGGTAAAACAACACTACTCAATCTGATCTGTGGAGGTAAAACAACATTACTCCATCTGATCTGTAGAGGTAAAACAACACTACTCAATCTGATCTGTGGAGGTAAAACAACATTACTCAATCTGATCTGTAGAGGTAAAACAACACTACTCCATCTGATCTGTAGAGGAGGTAAAACAACACTACTCAATCTGATCTGTAGAGGTAAAATAACACTACTCCATCTGATCTGTAGAGGAGGTAAAACAACACTACTCCATCTGATCTGTAGAGGTAAAACAACACGACTCCATCTGATCTGTGGAGGAGGTAAAACAACACTACTCAATCTGATCTGTAGAGGTAAAACAACACTACTCAATCTGATCTGTGGAGGTAAAACAACATTACTCAATCTGATCTGTAGAGGTAAAACAACACTACTCCATCTGATCTGTAGAGGAGGTAAAACAACACTACTCCATCTGATCTGTGGAGGAGGTAAAACAACACTACTCAATCTGATCTGTGGAGGAGGTAAAACAACACTACTCAATCTGATCTGTGGAGGTAAAACAACACTACTCAATCTGATCTGTGGAGGAGGTAAAACAACACTACTCCATCTGATCTGTAGAGGAGGTAAAACAACACTACTCAATCTGATCTGTAGAGGAGGTAAAACAACACTACTCAATCTGATCTGTAGAGGTAAAACAACACTACTCCATCTGATCTGTAGAGGAGGTAAAACAACACTACTCAATCTGATCTGTAGAGGTAAAACAACACTACTCAGTCTGATCTGTAGAGGAGGTAAAACAACACTACTCCATCTGATCTGTAGAGGAGGTAAAACAACACTACTCAATCTGATCTGTAGAGGAGGTAAAACAACACTACTCAATCTGATCTGTAGAGGTAAAACAACACTACTCAGTCTGATCTGTAGAGGAGGTAAAACAACACTACTCTATCTGATCTGTAGAGGAGGTAAAACAACACTACTCAATCTGATCTGTAGAGGAGGTGAAACAACACTACTCCATCTGATCTGTAGAGGAGGTGAAACAACACTACTCCATCTGATCTGTAGAGGAGGTAAAACAACACTACTCAATCTGATCTGTAGAGGAGGTAAAACAACACTACTCAATCTGATCTGTAGAGGTAAAACAACACTACTCCATCTGATCTGTAGAGGAGGTAAAACAACACTACTCCATCTGATCTGTAGAGGTAAAACAACACTACTCAATCTGATCTGTAGAGGTAAAACAACACTACTCAGTCTGATCTGTAGAGGAGGTAAAACAACACTACTCCATCTGATCTGTAGAGGAGGTAAAACAACACAACTCAATCTGATCTGTGGAGGAGGTGAAACAACACTACTCAATCTGATCTGTAGAGGAGGTAAAACAACACTACTTCATCTGATCTGTAGAGGTAAAACAACACAACTCAATCTGATCTGTGGAGGAGGTAAAACAACACTACTTCATCTGATCTGTAGAGGTAAAACAACACAACTCAATCTGATCTGTAGAGGAGGTAAAACAACACTACTCCATCTGATCTGTAGAGGAGGTAAAACAACACTACTCAATCTGATCTGTGGAGGTAAAACAACACTACTCAATCTGATCTGTAGAGGAGGTAAAACAACACTACTCCATCTGATCTGTAGAGGTAAAACAACGCTACTCAATCTGATCTGTAGAGGAGGTAAAACAACACTACTCCATCTGATCTGTAGAGGAGGTAAAACAACACTACTCCATCTGATCTGTAGAGGAGGTGAAACAACACTACTCCATCTGATCTGTAGAGGTAAAACAACACTACTCAGTCTGATCTGTAGAGGAGGTAAAACAACACTACTCCATCTGATCTGTAGAGGAGGTAAAACAACACAACTCAATCTGATCTGTGGAGGAGGTGAAACAACACTACTCAATCTGATCTGTAGAGGTAAAACAACACTACTCCATCTGATCTGTAGAGGTAAAACAACACTACTCAATCTGATCTGTAGAGGTAAAACAACACTACTCCATCTGATCTGTAGAGGTAAAACAACACTACTCCATCTGATCTGTAGAGGAGGTGAAACAACACTACTCAATCTGATCTGTAGAGGTAAAACAACACTACTCAATCTGATCTGTAGAGGTAAAACAACACTACTCCATCTGATCTGTAGAGGAGGTAAAACAACACTACTCAATCTGATCTGTAGAGGTAAAACAACACTACTCAATCTGATCTGTAGAGGTAAAACAACATTACTCAATCTGATCTGTAGAGGAGGTGAAACAACACTACTCAATCTGATCTGTGGAGGAGGTAAAACAACACTACTCAATCTGATCTGTGGAGGAGGTAAAACAACACTACTCAATCTGATCTGTAGAGGAGGTGAAACAACACTACTCAATCTGATCTGTGGAGGTAAAACAACACTACTCCATCTGATCTGTAGAGGAGGTAAAACAACACTACTCCATCTGATCTGTAGAGGAGGTAAAACAACACTACTCCATCTGATCTGTAGAGACACTGAAACTAATGAAAGAAACAGAGCAGCTGTTGCTTCTATACCAACTGGCAGAGATAGCAGGCGTCTGTCTGTGAGAGTGAGGAGCAAGACAAAGAGGGAGAAAGTGTGTGATTTAAACTTGGCCATGACATAGTTATCAATGTCAGTAGTGCAGGAGAACAGACATCTGTGTTTAGAACACAGTATTACAGTATACTCAGGGGACCTGTGTTTAGAACACAGTATTACAGTATACTCAGGGGACAGTGTGTGTTTCCATCTGTGTTTAGAACACAGTATTACAGTATACTCAGGGGACAGTGTGTGTTTAGAACACAGTATTACAGTATACTCAGGGGACAGTGCGTGTTTCCATCTGTGTTTAGAACACAGTATTACAGTATACTCAGAGGACAGTGTGTGTTTAGAACACAGTATTACAGTATACTCAGGGGACAGTGTGTGTTTCCATCTGTGTTTAGAACACAGTATTACAGTATACTCAGGGGACAGTGTGTGTTTCCATCTGTGTTTAGAACACAGTATTACAGTATACTCAGGGGACAGTGTATGTTTAGAACACAGTATTACAGTATACTCAGGGGACCTGTGTTTAGAACACAGTATTACAGTATACTCAGAGGACAGTGTGTGTTTAGAACACAGTATTACAGTATACTCAGGGGACAGTGTGTGTTTCCATCTGTGTTTAGAACACAGTATTACAGTATACTCAGGGGACAGTGTGTGTTTCCATCTGTGTTTAGAACACAGTATTACAGTATACTCAGGGGACAGTGTGTGTTTAGAACACAGTATTACAGTATACTCAGGGGACCTGTGTTTAGAACACAGTATTACAGTATACTCAGAGGACAGTGTGTGTTTAGAACACAGTATTACAGTATACTCAGGGGACAGTGTGTGTTTCCATCTGTGTTTAGAACACAGTATTACAGTATACTCAGGGGACAGTGTGTGTTTAGAACACAGTATTACAGTATACTCAGGGGACCTGTGTTTAGAACACAGTATTACAGTATACTCAGGGGACAGTGTGTGTGTCTTAACAACAGTGGTGCCACACTGAAAAGGTTGGGTATTCAGAGGTGGGTGTGGTTTCTTGTGTTTGCCAGTTGTATTTTAGTTGTGGACACAGCCAATCAAAATCTTCCTCTATTTTGCATGTTCTGAATAATAAATATCACCATCACTGTCTTTCTTTGTCTGTCCCCAGAAGAGACAAACACAACTGTACATGTATTCTGATGACTTCTCTGCTATTTTCTGTGTCTGTCCCCAGATGACTGTGGTTCCCTGAGCACCCAGACAGTCAGAGAACCAATCAGAGAGCCATTTAGAGAGACGGTCAGAGACGGCTATGAGAGGCTGTCGTTCTCGGGGCAGAAGCTTCCTCCAGGGTTCCCCGGACCCTTCATCTTCCCTGAGGGGCTGTCGTCAATAGAGACACTGCTCACTAACATCCAGGTGGGGCTCTACTCACTGTTTTCTACTGAATCATCCCAGAAGGTATAATGGTGACAATGTTTTGCTGAACCACGTTTTGATATTGGATGTGGGTAGGCTGCATCTTCTTTCTCTACTCACAGTTTGTCATTACACATCTGGATGTGTAGCTCCACCTCATCTCATCTCTCTATCTGTGTCTCTGGGCTCCACCTCATCTCATCTCTATCTGTGTCTCTGGGCTCCACCTCATCTCATCTCTCTCTGTGTCTCTGGGCTCCACCTCATCTCATCTCTCTCTGTGTCTCTGGGCTCCACCTCATCTCATCTCTCTATCTGTGTCTCTGGGCTCCACCTCATCTCATCTCTCTATCTGTGTCTCTGGGCTCCACCTCATCTCATCTCTCTCTGTGTCTCTGGACTCCACCTCATCTCATCTCTCTATCTGTGTCTCTGGGCTCCACCTCATCTCATCTCTCTATCTGTGTCTCTGGGCTCCACCTCATCTCATCTCTCTATCTGTGTCTCTGGGCTCCACCTCATCTCATCTCTCTCTGTGTCTCTGGGCTCCACCTCATCTCATCTCTCTATCTGTGTCTCTGGGCTCCACCTCATCTCATCTCTCTCTGTGTCTCTGGACTCCACCTCATCTCATCTCTCTATCTGTGTCTCTGGGCTCCACCTCATCTCATCTCTCTATCTGTGTCTCTGGGCTCCACCTCATCTCATCCCTCTCTGTGTCTCTGGGCTCCACCTCATCTCATCCCTCTCTGTGTCTCTGGGCTCCACCTCATCTCATCCCTCTCTGTGTCTCTGGGCTCCACCTCATCTCATCTCTCTCTGTGTCTCTGGGCTCCACCTCATCTCATCTCTCTATCTGTGTCTCTGGGCTCCACCTCATCTCATCTCTCTCTGTGTCTCTGGACTCCACCTCATCTCATCTCTCTATCTGTGTCTCTGGGCTCCACCTCATCTCATCTCTCTCTGTGTCTCTGGACTCCACCTCATCTCATCTCTCTATCTGTGTCTCTGGGCTCCACCTCATCTCATCTCTCTATCTGTGTCTCTGGGCTCCACCTCATCTCATCTCTCTATCTGTGTCTCTGGGCTCCACCTCATCTCATCTCTCTCTGTGTCTCTGGGCTCCACCTCATCTCATCTCTCTATCTGTGTCTCTGGGCTCCACCTCATCTCATCTCTCTATCTGTGTCTCTGGGCTCCACTTCATCTCATCTCTCTATCTGTGTCTCTGGGCTCCACCTCATCTCATCTCTCTATCTGTGTCTCTGGGCTCCACCTCATCTCATCTCTCTATCTGTGTCTCTGGGCTCCACCTCATCTCATCTCTCTATCTGTGTCTCTGGGCTCCACCTCATCTCATCTCTCTATCTGTGTCTCTGGGCTCCACCTCATCTCATCTCTCTATCTGTGTCTCTGGGCTCCACCTCATCTCATCTCTCTATCTGTGTCTCTGGGCTCCACCTCATCTCATCTCTCTATCTGTGTCTCTGGGCTCCACCTCATCTCATCTCTCTATCTGTGTCTCTGGGCTCCACCTCATCTCATCTCTCTATCTGTGTCTCTGGGCTCCACCTCATCTCTCTATCTGTGTCTCTGGGCTCCACCTCATCTCATCTCTCTATCTGTGTCTCTGGGCTCCACCTCATCTCATCTCTCTATCTGTGTCTCTGGGCTCCACCTCATCTCTCTATCTGTGTCTCTGGGCTCCACTTCATCTCATCTCTCTATCTGTGTCTCTGGGCTCCTCATCTCATCTCTCTCTGTGTCTCTGGGCTCCATCTCATCTCATCTCTCTATCTGTGTCTCTGGGCTCCACCTCATCTCATCTCTCTAACTGTGTCTCTTGGGGATCACCAATCATTATTTAAACCTCAAAACACCCAACTCTACCTCCAGCATATTTGTTTTGATTTTTTTTAAATTAAGTCTGTAAACATTTTGACTGAAGATAAGAGATGTAGAGACTACACACTACAGTGATGTATGGATTTAGATTAGAGATGGAGAGACTACACACTACAGTGATGTATGGATTTAGATTAGAGATGGAGAGACTACACACTACAGTGATGTATGAATTTAGATTAGAGATGTAGAGACTACACACTACAGTGATGTATGGATTTAGATTAGAGATGTAGAGACTACACACTACAGTGATGTATGGATTTAGATTAGAGATGTAGAGACTACACACTATAGTGATGTATGGATTTAGATTAGAGATGGAGAGACTACACACTATAGTGATGTATGGATTTAGATTAGAGATGTAGAGACTACACACTACAGTGATGTATGGATTTAGATTAGAGATGTAGAGACTACACACTATAGTGATGTATGGATTTAGATTAGAGATGTAGAGACTACACACTACAGTGATGTATGGATTTAGATTAGAGATGGAGAGACTACACACTACAGTGATGTATGGATTTAGATTAGAGATGGAGAGACTACACACTATAGTGATGTATGGATTTAGATTAGAGATGTAGAGACTACACACTACAGTGATGTATGAATTTAGATTAGAGATGGAGAGACTACACACTACAGTGATGTATGGATTTAGATTAGAGATGTAGAGACTACACACTATAGTGATGTATGAATTTAGATTAGAGATGGAGAGACTACACACTACAGTGATGTATGGATTTAGATTAGAGATGGAGAGACTACACACTACAGTGATGTATGAATTTAGATAAGAGATGGAGAGACTACACACTACAGTGATGTATGGATTTAGATTAGAGATGTAGAGACTACACACTACAGTGATGTATGGATTTAGATTAGAGATGGAGAGACTACACACTACAGTGATGTATGGATTTAGATTAGAGATGGAGAGACTACACACTACAGTGATGTATGGATTTAGATTAGAGATGTAGAGACTACACACTACAGTGATGTATGGATTTAGATTAGAGATGGAGAGACTACACACTACAGTGATGTATGGATTTAGTGTAACAACCTCTTGATGTGTGTCTTACTCTGTGCCCTCCAAGCAGGGCTTGCTGAAGGTTGCCATAGACAACACGCGCGCGCAGGACAAGCAGGTGCAGACGGAGAAGTCAGAGCTGAAGATGGAACTGTTCAGAGAGAGGGAACTTAGAGAGACGCTGGAGAGACAGCTCACCATGGAGCAGAAAAACAGAGGTAGGTTAACACTACATTACCCACAACACACTGCACACCATACTACACTACATTACCCACAGTGAACTGTTCAGAGAGAGGGAATTTAGAGAGACACTGGAGAGACAGCTCACCATGGAGCAGAAAAACAGAGGTAGGTTAACACTACATTACCCACAACACACTGCACACCATACTACACTACATTACCCACAGTGAACTGTTCAGAGAGAGGGAACTTTGAGAGACACTGGAGAGACAGCTCACCATGGAGCAGAAAAACAGAGGTAGGTTAACACTACATTACCCACAACACACTGCACACCATACTACACTACATTACCCACAGTGAACTGTTCAGAGAGAGGGAACTTAGAGAGACACTGGAGAGACAGCTCACCATGGAGCAGAAAAACAGAGGTAGGTTAACACTACATTACCCACAACACACTGCACACCATACTACTCATCTGTGTTTCTAGTGAGCCCTGAAAACAAGCACTGCAATTCCTCACAATCCTCAAATGTTCTGTGTATTTCAGTGCCTCAACTGTTCTGTGTATTTCAGTGCCTCAACTGTTCTGTGTATTTCAGTGCCTCAACTGTTCTGTGTATTTCAGTGCCTCAACTGTTCTGTGTATTTCAGTGCCTCAACTGTTCTGTGTATTTCAGTGCCTCAACTGTTCTGTGTATTTCAGTGCCTCAACTGTTCTGTGTATTTCAGTGCTGATCCAGAAGCGTCTGAAGAAAGAGAAGAAGACCAAGAGGAAACTTCAGGAGGCTCTGCAGTTTGAGTGTAAACTGAGAGACCATGCTGAGCAGACACTGCAGCAGACTGTAGCATCAGACAGAGCCCTCTGTGGTAAGCCTTCAGGCTACATTAGCTTTTACATTCACTCTTCTTTTACATTTCATTTACATTTGACTCTTTATTCACTCTTCATTTTGACTTAATGGTGCAGTTTTACGTTGTCATTTATGTTCCTTTATGAAAATGAATGTATTACCCTTTTACTTCTCATTTACTAGTAATTAGGTGTGATAATTAATGACTAAACTCCTGCCTCTCCGTCATCATTACCCTCCAATCAGACTCACTGACCCAGGAAGTAGACAACGGTAACCAAGGTAACGTCAGGACTGACGCAGAGGCAGCGATACAAGGTACGGCAGCTTCTGAATGGCTCATCCATCCTTATCCTAGTTGCCTAAATGTCTGGGTGTTTACGTTGAGTTAGACTAACGCCGTCGGTCTATGTAGCAGCAACCACATTGATAAACACTTTTTAATAGTTAAGTGTTGAGCGTATCATTCTATTGTTATCTGTTATGAAGGTGTTGGAGAGCATTTCAGATGCTCTGTGTATCACAACGACAGTACACCCCCTCTACCCCCACAGACCCCCTCTACCCCATCTACCCCCTCTACCCCATCTACCCCCTCTACCCCATCTACCCCCACAGACCCCATCTACCCCATCTACCCCATCTACCCCCTCTACCCCATCTACCCCCTCTACCCCGTCTACCCCCTCTACCCCATCTACCCCATCTACCCCATCTACCCCATCTATCCCCATCTACCCCCACAGACCCCATCTACCCCCTCTACCCCATCTACCCCCACAGAGCCCATCTACCCCCACAGACCCCATCTACCCCCTCTCTCTCCTGCTGCAGAGTCCCCCCACAGACCCCCTCTACCTCCTCTCTCTCCTGCTGCAGCGTCCCCCCACAGACCCCATCTACCCCCTCTCTCTCCTGCTGCAGAGTCCCCCAACAGACCCCATCTACCCCCTCTCTTTTCTGCTGCAGAGTCCCCCCACAGACCCCATCTACCCCCTCTCTCTCCTGCTGCAGAGTCCCCCGACAGACCCCATCTACCCCCTCTCTCTCCTGCTGCATAGTCCCCCGACAGGGACTGGCTCCCTCTTTGTTAGCAGATCAAACATCTAAACCGTTAAAAGGGAAATTTAATTTAATGTCAGTGAAGCAAAAAAAAAGAGCAAGGCCCCGTAATTAATGGCTGTCTTAATTGTCCTCCTGATGTATTTGCATAGACATCATTTGCATAACTTACATGCAGTAATAAATCTTTCCAAAGAGCGTTTTTAACAGACAAGAGGCCCTAGAAGACAAAACATACTTGTTGGATTTATATATACAGAACAATACTCTTATGTATTTTAGTTTGCTATCTTTGTTGATCTTCTTAGTTTACTATCTTTGTTTACCAGATTTGTTTCTCACCTGTTGTTTCTCAGATGGAAGACTCTTCCTGAAAACTACAGTGATGTATTGAAGAGAAGATGGAGAGAAGATGTATTCGAGCACCATTGGAGAGATTCCAGGGACTTGCAGCAGCAACATCATGGACGTCTCAGTACTCCACACTGTCATAAAGACTGACAATACACAACAAAGAACAAATCATCAGAGAATTGTGATAACAGTGTTATGTGCAATGACAATGTATTTCACAGCAAAGTGGAACTGAAGGAGAGATTTTTCTACTTTATTTAAACCAGCCCAAATGCTCAGAGAAGGACAAATCCACTTCCGATTTTTGACTTGTATTCCTGTCTCAAGTTTTATAAGATTTCAATGTTTTAAAGCATAATGTCACGAAGGTTGGTAATCTAGAGGTTCATTTATTACCTGATTTCTGTACATAAATTGATACAATGTTTCATTCCAATATTTGTTTTTGTTGTTTATTCTAGTGATGAAAAATGACAGTAAGTCCTTTGCCCTTGTTGTACATCAGATGAAAGGTAAAGGATTCCTGACCCATCGTATGCTGTGTAAAGAGTAAAGTAAAGGCATTGTATTGTGTATTGTAATGCAGTAGATCAGCTAGATGAAAATAATACAAACATTCTCATCTGTCTCAGTCTTATGTCTTCTAATGGTCAATCCATCAGTCCCTCAATACCCATCAGTCCCTCAATACCCATCAGTCCCTCAATACCATCAGTCCCTCAATACCATCAGTCCCTCAATACTCATCAGTCCCTCAATACCCATCAGTCCTTCAATACCATCAGTCCCTCAATACCCATCAGTCCCTCAATATCATCAGTCCCTCAATACCCATCAGTCCCTCAATACCCATCAGTCCCTCAATACCCATCAGTCCCTCAATACCATCAGTCCCTCAATACCCATCATTCCCTCAATATCCATCAGTCTCTCAATACCCATCAGTCCCTCAATACCCATCAGTCCCTCAATACCCATCAGTCCCTCAATACCCATCAGTCCCTCAATACCCATCAGTCCTTCAATATCCATCAGTCCTTCAATACCCATCAGTCCTTCAATACCCATCAGTCCCTCAATACCCATCAGTCCCTCAATACCCATCAGTCCTTCAATAACCATCAGTCCCTCAATACCCATCAGTCCCTCAATACCATCAGTCCCTCAATACCCATCAGTCCCTCAATACCCATCAGTCCCTCAATACCCATCAGTCCTTCAATAACCATCAGTCCCTCAATACCCATCAGTCCTTCAATACCCATCAGTCCCTCAATACCCATCAGTCCTTCAATACCCATCAGTCCCTCAATACCCATCAGTCCCTCAATACCCATCAGTCCCTCAATACCCATATGTCCCTCAATACCCATCAGTCCCTCAATACCCATCAGTCCTTCAATACCCATCAGTCCCTCAATACCCATCAGTCCCTCAATACCCATCAGTCCCTCAATACCCATCAGTCCCTCAATACCCATATGTCCCTCAATACCCATCAGTCCCTCAATACCCATCAGTCCCTCAATACCATCAGTCCCTCAATACCATCAGTCCTTCAATACCCATCAGTCCCTCAATACCCATCAGTCCCTCAATACCCATCAGTCCCTCAATACCCATCAGTCCCTCAATACCCATCAGTCCTTCAATACCCATATGTCCCTCAATACCCATCAGTCCCTCAATACCCATCAGTCCCTCAATACCATCAGTCCTTCAATACCCATCAGTCCCTCAATACCCATCAGTCCCTCAATACCCATCAGTCCCTCAATACCCATCAGTCCCTCAATACCCATCAGTCCCTCAATACCATCAGTCCCTCAATACATTTGAATGACAACAACCACATGTTCGTTTATTGCTCCTGAGAATGACAAGTCAAGGACAGGTTACCTATCACTGGCAGCATGAATGACAAGTCAAGGACAGGTTACCTATCACTGGCAGCATGAATGACAAGTCAAGGACAGGCTACCTATCACTGGCAGCATGAATGACAAGTCAAGGACAGGCTACCTATCACTGGCAGCATGAATGACAAGTCAAGGACAAGCTACCTATCACTGGCAGCATGAATGACAAGTCAAGGACAGGTTACCTATCACTGGCAGCATACATGACAAGTCAAGGACAGTTACCTATCACTGGCAGCATGAATGACAAGTCAAGGACAGGCTACCTATCACTGGCAGCATGAATGACAAGTCAAGGACAAGCTACCTATCACTGGCAGCATGAATGACAAGTCAAGGACAGGTTACCTATCACTGGCAGCATGAATGACAAGTCAAGGACAGGCTACCTATCACTGGCAGCATGAATGACAAGTCAAGGACAGGCTACCTATCACTGGCAGCATGAATGACAAGTCAAGGACAAGCTACCTATCACTGGCAGCATGAATGACAAGTCAAGGACAGGCTACCTATCACTGGCAGCATGAATGACAAGTCAAGGACAGGCTACCTATCACTGGCAGCATGAATGACAAGTCAAGGACAAGCTACCTATCACTGGCAGCATGAATGAGAAGTCAAGGACAGGTTACCTATCACTGGCAGCATGAATGACAAGTCAAGGACAGGCTACCTATCACTGGCAGCATGAATGACAAGTCAAGGACAGTCTACCTATCACTGGCAGCATGAATGACAAGTCAAGGACAGGCTACCTATCACTGGCAGCATGAATGACAAGTCAAGGACAAGCTACCTATCACTGGCAGCATGAATGACAAGTCAAGGACAGGTTACCTATCACTGGCAGCATGAATGACAAGTCAAGGACAGGCTACCTATCACTGGCAGCATGAATGACAAGTCAAGGACAGGCTACCTATCACTGGCAGCATGAATGACAAGTCAAGGACAGGTTACCTATCACTGGCAGCATGGATGACAAGTCAATGACAGGTCACCTATCACTGGCAGCATGAATGACAAGTCAAGGACAGGCTACCTATCACTGGCAGCATGAATGACAAGTCAAGGACAGGCTACCTATCACTGGCAGCATGAATGACAAGTCAAGGACAGGCTACCTATCACTGGCAGCATGAATGACAAGTCAAGGACAGGTTACCTATCACCGGCAGCATGAATGACAAGTCAAGGACAGGTTACCTATCACCGGCAGCATGAACGCAACACTCAGATGAAAGCAGTATCATTATTGTTCTCTTTAATGCCACAGAGCTTTATTCTGCATGGAGGGGGATTGGTGTGGAGATCATGCCATTGATTTGTGCCCAGTTTCTAAAAACGAGCACATAGACGATATCAACAGAGTGAGAGAGAAAAAGAAAGAGAACAAGAGAGAGCGATGTCACTGCTAAGCAAGTATGTTGACACAGCATTATCACACCCTAGTAGTGAAACATGTTGACGCCGCATTATCACACCCTAGTAGTGAAACATGTTGACACAGCATTATCACACCCTAGTAGTGAAACATGTTGACGCCGCATTATCACACCATAGTAGTGAAACATGTTGCCGCCGCATTATCACACCCTAGTAGTGAAACATGTTGATGCCGCATTATCACACCCTAGTAGTGAAACATGTTGACACAGCATTATCACACCCTAGCAGTGAAACATGGTGACCGCATTATCACACCCTAGTAGTGAAACATGTTGACGCAGCATTATCACACCCTAGTAGTGAAACATGTTGACGCAGCATTATCACACCCTAGTAGTGAAACATGTTGACTCAGCATTATCACACCCTAGTAGTGAAACATGGTGACACAGCATTATCACACCCTAGTAGTGAAACATGTTGACGCAGCATTATCACACCCTAGTAGGGAACCATGTTGACGCAGCATTATCACACCCTAGTAGTGAAACATGTTGACACAGCATTATCACACCCTAGTAGTGAAACATGTTGACGCCGCATTATCACACCCTAGTAGTAAAACATGTTGATGCCGCATTATCACACCCTAGTAGTGAAACATGTTGACACAGCATTATCACACCCTAGCAGTGAAACATGGTGACCGCATTATCACACCCTAGTAGTGAAACATGTTGGCACAGCATTATCACACCCTAGTAGTGAAACATGTTGACGCCGCATTATCACACCCTAGTAGTGAAACATGTTGACGCTGCATTATCACACCCTAGTAGTGAAACATGTTGACACAGCATTATCACACCCTAACAGTGAAACATGGTGACCGCATTATCACACCCTAGTAGTGAAACATGTTGACGCAGCATTATCACACCCTAGTAGTGAAACATGTTGATGCAGCATTATCACACCCTAGTAGTGAAACATGTTGACACAGCATTATCACACCCTAGTAGTGAAACATGTTGACGCAGCATTATCACACCCTAGTAGTGAAACATGTTGACGACGCATTATCACACCCTAGTAGTGAAACATGTTGCCACAGCATTATCACCCCCTAGTAGTGAAACATGGTGACGCAGCATTATCACACCCTAGTAGTGAAACATGTTGACGCAGCATTATCACACCCTAGTAGTGAAACATGTTGATGCAGAATTATCACACCCTAGTAGTGAAACATGTTGACAAAGCATTATCACACCCTAGTAGTGAAACATGTTGATGCAGCATTATCACACCTTAGTAGTGAAACATGTTGATGCCGCATTATCACACCCTAGTAGTGAAACATGTTGACACAGCATTATCACACCCTAGTAGTGAAACATGTTGACACAGCATTATCAAACCCAAGCAGTGAAACATGTTGACACAGCATTATCACACCCTAGTAGTGAAACATGTTGACACAGCATTATAACACCCTAGTAGTAAAACATGTTGACACAGCATTATCCTACCCTAGTAGTGAAACATGTTGACACAGCATTATCACACCCTAGCAGTGAAACATGTTGACACAGCATTATCACACCCTAGTAGTGAAACATGTTGATGCAGCATTATCACACCCTAGTAGTGAAACATGTTGACGCAGCATTATCACACCCTAGTAGTAAAACATGTTGACACAGCATTATCCTACCCTAGTAGTGAAACATGTTGACACAGCATTATCACACCCTAGCAGTGAAACATGTTGACACAGCATTATCACACCCTAGTAGTAAAACATGTTGACACAGCATTATCACACCCTAGCAGTGAAACATGTTGACACAGCATTATCACACCCCTAGCAGTGAAACATGTTGACACAGCATTATCACACCCTAGTAGTAAAACATGTTGACACAGCATTATCACACCCTAGCAGTGAAACATGTTGACACAGCATTGTCCTACCCTAGTAGTGAAACATGTTGCCACAGCATTATCACACCCTAGCAGTGAAACATGTTGACACAGCATTATCACACCCTAGCAGTGAAACATGTTGCCACAGCATGATCACACCCTAGTAGTGAAACATGTTGCCACAGCATTATCACACCCTAGTAGTGAAACATGTTGCCGCCGCATTATCATACCCTAGTAGTGAAACATGTTGACACAGCATTATCACACCCTAGTAGTGAAACATGTTGCCACAGCATTATCACACCCTAGTAGTGAAACATGTTGCCACAGCATTATCACACCCTAGTAGTGAAACATGTTGACGCAGCATTATCACACCCTAGCAGTGAAACATGTTGACACAGCATTGTCCTACCCTAGTAGTGAAACATGTTGACACAGCATTATCACACCCTAGTAGTGAAACATGTTGACACAGCATTATCACACCCTAGCAGTGAAACATGTTGACACAGCATTGTCCTACCCTAGTAGTGAAACATGTTGACACAGCATTATCACACCCTAGCAGTGAACCATGTTGACACAGCATTATCACACCCTAGCAGTGAAACATGTTGACACAGCATTGTCCTACCCTAGTAGTGAAACATGTTGACACAGCATTATCACACCCTAGCAGTGAAACATGTTGACACAGCATTATCACACCCTAGCAGTGAAACATGTTGACACAGCATTATCACACCCTAGCAGTGAAACATGTTGACGCAGCATTATCACACCCTAGTAGTGAAACATGTTGACACAGCATTATCACACCCTAGCAGTGAAACATGTTGACACAGCATTATCACACCCCTCATCCTTTCCTTCTGGCAGGATTCCTTTCTGGAGTAACAACACTGGCCAATGTAACAGACCAGGTCATATGAAGGAATTACATTATTCAAACGTCTATTGTGGAAATGAATGATCTAAGCTATAGCATTTTCCACATTCAGAATGAGGTTAAAGTGTCAATCAAGCCAGGATAAAGAGAATGTTGAATAGGAGAAAGAGAATGTTGAATAGGAGAAAGAGAATGTTGAATAGGAGAAAGAGAATGTTGAATAGGAGAAAGAGAATGTTGAATAGGAGAAAGAGAATGTTGAATAGGAGAAAGAGAATGTTGAAGAGGAGAAAGAGAATGTTGAATAGGAGAAAGAGAATGTTGAATAGGAGAAAGAGAATGTTGAATAGGAGAAAGAGAATGTTGAATAGGAGAAAGAGAATGTTGAAGAGGAGAAAGAGAATGTTGAATAGGAGAAAGAGAATGTTGAATAGGAGAAAGAGAATGTTGAATAGGAGAAAGAGAATGTTGAATAGGAGAAAGAGAATGTTGAAGAGGAGAAAGAGAATGTTGAAGCGGAGAAAGAGAATGTTGAATAGGAGAAAGAGAATGTTGAATAGGAGAAAGAGAATGTTGAATAGGAGAAAGAGAATGTTGAATAGGAGAAAGAGAATGTTGAATAGGAGAAAGAGAATGTTGAATAGGAGAAAGAGAATGTTGAAGAGGAGAAAGAGAATGTTGAAGCGGAGAAAGAGAATGTTGAATAGGAGAAAGAGAATGTTGAATAGGAGAAAGAGAATGTTGAAGAGGAGAAAGAGAATGTTGAAGAGGAGAAAGAGAATGTTGAATAGGAGAAAGAGAATGAGAGGAGTGTTATTATGTTGGACTTGGGCTCAGTGAAATCCAACCCTTTCATAAAGGATTTCTATTGAATATATCATTGTACTGTACTGCAGCCCATCCTATTCACTCAATGACACAGACGGCTTGGTAATAAACTGTCCACTTTCATACTGACGTTTCTCAATTCAAGTTTCTCAGCGCAAAGCTCAGAATATATCTATTAAATCTACTTTATCCACACAGACAGCTCTCATTAAATTCAATTAATTTAAATTCAATATATCTTAATTGTCCCCGAAGGAGCATAGAAACCGCAAAACAACCCCAGGAACAAACACAAGTATCAGACTTCAGTCAGACTTCCTGCTCCTGTTCAGCCAATCATCAATCAGCACCAGTACTTTATAGTTGTTTACCCTGTAGCTACCGTCATTACCTCTTTAACAAGGCCCAGGTGCAGGGGCCGCAGTGTGTGTGTTTAGGGGAAAGGAGCTGACGTCTCTGTCCAGGCAGGCCCTCCTAACAGCTGGATACACACACACACACACACACACACACACACACACACACACACACACACACACACACACACACACACACACACACACACACACACACTGCCTGCCTGCCTGCCTGGTCACATTGTGCTGTAGAAGTGTAATGGAGGGAGCGAGAGAGATGGGGGATAGAGGGAGGGAGAGACAGGAATGAGAGAGAAGGCAGACAGACCGAGACATTAGCCACATTTATACCTGGTTCTAACATACGCCCTTTGTCCTGATCTTGTCCTCATTCTGATTGTGCCCACTTTTTAGACAGGTGTAGACGATTAAAAGACACATTGTGAACTGATTTTGATCAGATTTCACAAGTCTAAACTGGCAAGATCAGGATAAGATCAGGACAAGATCAGGACAAAGGACACATGTAAGCGGCAGTCATAAACGGGGCTAGAGAGAGGCAGGAAAGAAGAGAAAAGAGAGGAGACAGACAGGGTAGAGAGAGGAGACAGACAGGGTAGAGAGAGGAGACAGACAGGGTAGAGAGAGGAGACAGACAGGGTAGAGAGAGGAGACAGACAGGGTAGAGAGAGGAGACAGACAGGATAGAGAGGAGACAGACAGGATAGAGAGAGGAGACAGACAGGATAGAGAGAGGAGACAGACAGGGTAGAGAGAGGAGACAGACAGGGTAGAGAGAGGAGACAGACAGGATAGAGAGAGGAGACAGACAGGATAGAGAGGAGACAGACAGGATAGAGAGAGGAGACAGACAGGATAGAGAGAGGAGACAGACAGGATAGAGAGGAGACAGACAGGGGAGAGAGAGGAGACAGACAGGGGAGAGAGAGGAGACAGACAGACAGACAGACAGACAGGATAGAGAGAGGAGAGGCAGAGCGACCGTCAGCCCAGCAGCCATCTGCTCATCTCCTGTTAATGAACAAAGCAAACAGCAGGAGTCAAGGCCAGCTCAGCTCCGCTCCAAATCCGGGTTCTTTTTATTGACAGAAACACACACACTTTAATTGTATTAGGCTTGATTAAAAACAGGGGCAAGGACAACTTTCAGACCTTACTGCTCTCTCCGCTTCAGTCAACTAATGGTAATGGAGTTGCTAGGCTGTGTTCCTGAGGAAGAGTCACTCATTGTTGATCTGACTACAGGCCCAGGATTGAAGTAACTGCTGTAACATTCACTATGCCTATGGAAAAAGGCTTCTAGGAAGTAGACTGTATATTGAGTAACCTATACTAACGTCACAATGTTTAAAGGGGCAATCAGCGGTTTCTACATCCATTTTTGGACTTAATTTGTATAAATGAATGATATGTATCCATTGATTCTTGAAGAATATAACTTATAAATGCCTCATGAGCTCAGTTTAACTGTCATACCCCATCAGAACCCAAAATATAAGCTTGTTTTACTCCAGTGTTTCTAAACAAAGTATATGTAAACAAACACTATATGGCCCCAAAACATGGTTAAAATGAACATTTTGATATCATGTATGGTCAGTCCTTACATCAATAGTTCTAACTATAAACTGTAGATCAGTTACATTTCTCCAGCCTCTCATCCCTCAGCCTTTTAACCGAAACAGGGGTGAGGAAAACGCTGTGTTATTGTTCCTCCTGCTGATTGTGGCTTTAAGTGCTACAAACAGACGATGGAGCTATTTGGAAATGTGATGATAACAAAGACAGGCCTGATTTCCATCATTAACTGTAGGCCTACAATATATTTCTAATGTAATCATCATTGATTGTAATGTGGTTAGTCTCAGCAGCCACAGCTGGCTGTATGCAAACATCCCCACTGGTCATCAACTATTATTGTAGCCTACAACATGATGATGATCAACTCTCATATTTACAGCCTCAAGATGATGATGATGATGCTGTTCATCTCGCGCCGTATTCAACACGGTGGGTCCCGTGCGCAGCACATATCAAATACCAAACAGATGGCTGGTAGACAAACAAGCTAATTTATCTCCGAGCCAGCGGCGGGGAACGAATGAAAGTCTTTTCTCACCTACCGAAGCTAAATGTTGATTTTTCTTGTCTTCTTCATTCCTCCACATTTAGCAGCTGGCTGCCTGCACGTTTCACATCAACTCAAATGAAAGACAATCTTGTTTTCATTAATTTCCAACACAGTGAGTCTCTTGTTATGGAGATTAAAACGAGTCTGTGATGCCCATCATTTGTCTTGATGATAGACTGGGGGCCCCAACCCAGAGATGCCAATACACTACATACGGCTTGCCTGGGTAGATATATCTATTAAATGCCTCTCTGTATTTCATAGACCACATGTGTCTTACCGCTCCCACAACACACATTTGGGGGAAACAAATGCTCAGCCACAGTGCAGGGCACCTTGCCAGGGCCATGCTGAAGGGAACAACTACCTGCAACCAGTAGCCTTGTTAACAGTTCATCTTCCACCCTTAAAAAAAGCAACACCCACCCAAGATGAAGGTAGTAGGGGGTAACTGCCCCCTCCCAACACATTCCCTGGTCTGTCACTGCTCTTGCTCAACAACAACAAATGTCCTCATCACAACTTTTGGAGATATTTCAACTAAACGATTTTGTGATAAGTTGATCAAATGTTTTGAAATGTTGAAAAAGTTGTAGATATATACCAATATAGTTAGATCTATAATTGTTGCTTAAATATACAAGTAGGAGAGCCTTAAGATAAATAATCAAGAGAGAAACATGTAGATTATTTTTGAGTAAAGTAGTAATATGTTGGATGAGTGTAACTTGCCCCCCCCCCCCAAGGGGTAGTTATCCCTTTATGGTTATGAATGTGTTTCTACCTGTCATTTAGAAAATGACTAGCCACTTAGCGCTAGTTAGTACTAACTTGCTTGCTAGTGTAACAGTGTAGGTTCCGTCCCTCTCTTCGCCCCAACCTGGGCTCGAACCAGGGACCCTTGCACACATCAACAACAGACACCCACGAAGCATCGTTACCCATCGCGCCACAAAAGCCACGGCCCTTGCAATGCAAAGGGAAACCCTACTTCAAGTCTCAGAGCGAGTGACGTCACTGATTGAAACGCTATATTAGCGCGCACCACCGCTAACTAACTAGCCATTTCACATCGGTTACACTAGCAACTTCACTAGCAGTAAATGCTAGCCAGCTAGCTAGTTAGCATAAGCTGCAAAGAGTGCAAGCTAGCAACCTCCTTACTACCAGATCGTCTGAGGTAAAATACATTAAAAAGATAACGTAGCTTAATTGCAGTTGTAAATGTTTCCACCAGTGACTGATAGCTTTACCGTTAATGTTACTTTATAGCCTTTTAGCTATTTTACACAGCATTTTATGTCATATATCTAGATAGCTAGCTAAGTGTTTGAGAGAGCTTTTCAATTGGCATCTCCCCCCCATATTTCAGTGGGGACTAGAGCAGTGCAGGAGTTGGACTCATGAGTTGTGCTCCAATTTGACTGGGGAAAGCTTTATTGTGACCTACACTACCAGTCAAAAGTTTGGACACACCTACTCATTCAAGGGTTTTTCTTTATTTTTACTATTTTCTACATTGTAGAATAATAGTGAAGACATCAAAACTATGAAATAACACATATGGAATCATGTAGTAAACAAAAAAGTGTTAAACAAATCAAAATATATTTTATATTTGAGATTCTTCAAAGTAGCCACCCTTTGCCTTATTATTCTACAATGCAGAAAATAGTAAAAATAAAGAAAAAACTCTTGAATGAGTAGGCGTGTCCAAACCTTTGACAGGTACTGTATGTACAAATGCAATAGCAGAACATAAGTTGCCACATCAATGTTACACTGAATTAATTAGTTAAGTTGTTATTAAATGTTATACCCTAATGTAATTTAATATTATTAGTTATATTCCATTCCAATATTACATTCCAATTAAGATTTTCTTTTATTAATTAAAAACAACTATTGAAAACCTTTAGATCCTGAAGTACATTTTAAAGACTGTTGGGATTTAAAACCTTGCGTTATTCAAATCATATTTAGTGCAGTTGTACGTCATGGATTGTATTGAACAGGAACAAAGCACAAAGAAAATGTATGTGCAGGTGAGTTAAAAAGAGGAACTTTACATCTAATCTCTTCATGTTGCGGATATTAATGGTGACACCATTTCCCCCCCACATATTTTATTCAAATAAAACAACTAGACGTAGCTTTTAAGTATTACTTACTAAAGAATGTCTTAATGAAACTGATTGAATCGATTTGAACACACTGTGTGAAACTCTATGGCCCAATCTGCTACCAGGTAACTGGCCCCGCGGGCACTTTAAAACACAGCTTTCCTAAAAACATTTAATCAAATAACTAACAAAGTGAACTATAGCCATTTATTTCCCTTTATAGTTTATTCGCCAAAGCATGACCTTCATCCACATGCAATTTTTTCTCCAAATGTAGATTTTTTGTGTCAGCAATACGACATTGTTCTTAGTGGGGGCTAGTTACCCACTAGATCCCTACCTCCTTCGTTCTTATTACTTGTGCAGAGACATTTTCCTGAGATCTCCAATTGAAAGATATTTATTTAACTAGGAAAGTCAAGAACAAATTCTTATTTACAATGACGGCCTACCCCGGCCAAACCCTAATGACGCTGGGCCAATTGTGGATGCCGCCCAATGGGACTCCCAATCACGGCCAGTTGTGATACAGTCTGGAATCAAACCAGGGTCTGTAGTGACGCCTCTTGCACTGAGATGCAGTGCCTTAGACCGCTGCGCCACTCAGGAGCCCAGGTGTCCTTATCAGAGAACTCCTCAACAGAAGAACATTGCAGACAGAGGACTTGGAGGATATCGTATCTACACTGATTTATGACTTTTTAATTTAACTAGGTAAACTTTTCTACTGGTAAACTGGATACTTCTGAATCATCATGATCTAATGAGTAAGTAAAGAAACACTGCCACCTTGTGGATATAAAATGCAACTGCTTTTAATATTGAGTTCCATCCATCATTGA
Organism: Salmo trutta; assembly: GCF_901001165.1. NCBI lineage: Eukaryota > Metazoa > Chordata > Actinopteri > Salmoniformes > Salmonidae > Salmo > Salmo trutta. Next base: position 73,252 of record NW_021822880.1, on the reverse strand, counting down.
CAATCCTGGACACTTCAAGAGAGAAAAAAAAAAAACTTTGACATGCCAGACATTGAAGAAAAAAACGGACATTAAATTCATATAAAACTACACACAATTCGCAATAAATTAGACTTCTTTACACATCCAAAAAGCCATAAAGGAATTGAAAACAACCCATCATTGTAGCACTGTGTGATGATGGATAGTGCCATTGATTAGGTTTCCTTCAGTCAGAAGAAAGACGACTGAACTGACAACCTATATGATTGAGGGAGGGAGGGAGGGGTACTGAAACATTGGATATCAGGGCATTGCAGTCATTCATATTGCCAGATTGCACACCAAGCTGATGACAGGAACATAAAAGTCAAGGAGAATTGGCCACTGATGTTGCCAGACCAAATGTTACGCACACAGCATTTTCCTTCCAATGAAGCCAGGGGTCAAATCCAGAGGCACGAAGAATAGTTCAGGGTAACACACGCTCACTATCTGCCAATATTGTGGACTTGACAGCATGAAAACACTTCCACTCAGCAGAACTGTTCTGTTGGGATCAGTCTTGGATCCTCAGTTGTCAGAGGCCTGGAACAGAAGGAAGACAAATATTGGCATATTGTTTAGACATTAAGTTTGTGACTACAGGTGCAACATGCAACAGTGGTGAGGCAGAAACAGAGTTGTCTAGATCCAGTCAGAAAGAACCTAGCCTATCAGATTGAAGCATAATGGACTCATTAAAACAGTGGCAGTTATGTGAAGGATAACCACAGCAATTGACCCTGTCCTGTACAGAGCAGAGTCTAATACAGGGCTCTCCAACCCTGTTCCTGGAGAGCTACCGTCCTGTACAGAGCAGAGTCTAATACAGGGCTCTCCAACCCTGTTCCTGGAGAGCTACCGTCCTGTACAGAGCAGAGTCCATTTAGTCCTAGTCCTATTGAGTCTCTATAGCAGGGTCCACGGGACAAACTTGGTCCAGACAACATTTGGTTCAACCTTGTTCTATTGTGTCTCTATAGACTCGGTTCTGTAAGTATCTATCCCTGTCCCCTGAACATGGCCTTACTTTTAGTGAATCTGAGGCTTTACGTAGCTCCTTGATGACAGAGGACAGGGCCTCTGGGTTGATGCCCTGCTCACACAGCCTGACACAGATAGACAGAGACTCCATGTCCAGGCCTGTGTTCAATAGCCTAGAGATCTCCAGCAGCACTTGTGGGGAAAAATAGGAGAGAAAATAATAACATGAAATTGGCACTCTAGCCACCCATTGTCTGGCATATAACGAGCTGTAGAGTTTAAACCATGTCACCTTTCAAGATAAAAGTGTTCTTACTAATACTGCTGTGTGGTGGATTGTTGCCATGGGTACAGAACGAAATGTGATAAATAGCTAGCTAGCTAAAGTTACCTAGCTAACTACCTTACTGTCAAGCCAATCTTAAGGCATTGCAATCAATAGAGTGTGTCACATTTGTAAAACACATATCTAGGTTCTACAACAGACTTGATCATAACCTTAGCTAACTCACCATCCATTGTTTCTCGGACAGCATTCATGTTGTTAGCATTAGCACTGCTAGCCATGATCAGTTCGTGTGGGACCTCTGAGATTAACTCAACAACAACTTCAACAGTTCAAGCTGATTTACAAAAATACTTCTACTATCACAACCCCGTCATTTGGATAAATTAGAAATAGTACATTTGTTGATAAAGTCTACCATGAGTATATACTTTGCTAGTCAGCTTACTAACGACCACACAAGCGAAAGGAAGTGACGTCGCTGTAAATTTGGAGCGTTCTGAAATCTTCAATCTGATTGGTTGTCAGGCACTTCCTATTAATTTCTATTGGTCAATTGGCGTTGTGGGAAAACTGAAATAAACGTTTGAAACAACTGACTCCGGAACCTTATTTTGGTTGTGTTGAAAACTTCTGCAGCTGCTGTAAGTATCAGGGCTTCAATATCAAATAACATACCGAATAGATCTATCAAATGAACCTCTCAGAATAGTTGCTAAAGCCTTAGCTAGCCAGGCATTTAACGAAACGTTTGGGATAGCTAGTATGTACTAGATTGTGGGACCAACAGCCAGCTAGTTTAGCTAACGTTAGCTAGCTAGCTAGCTACTCTTTCACGTAAGGTTTGTTCTCTTGATAGTATTACAGTAATTGTTTGGCTTTCTCTAGTACTTAGTGATCTTTGATTAGCATACTATTTATACTGGATCAAAGCTGATTAATGTTTGATTTCCTGCATCAATAGGTTCAGGTTTGTGGTCAGACTATGGGAGATCTTCCAGATGTCCAGATCACTCCTGAGACTCCAGGGAGGGCAGCTATCCGTAACCCCTTCGAGAGCCCCAACGACTACCATCGCCTGCAAGAATCCGTGGTCCCCAGCCCCTCTGTCTTCAAGTCCTCCAAGACCTCCGGAGCTGTAAGTGTAAACCTACACTGAGTGAACAAAACATTGAGTTGCATTGCCTTTTGCCCTCAGAACAGCCTCAGTTCGTCGGGGGCATGGACAACAAGGTGTAGAAAGCATTCCACAGGGAAGTTGGCCCATATTGACTACAATGCTTCCCACAGTTGTGTCAAGTTAGCTGGATGTCCTTTGGTTGGTGGACCGTTCTTGATACACACGGGAAACGGTTGAACGTGAAAAACCCAGCAGCGTTGCAGTTCTTGGCACACTCAAACCTGTGCCCCTGGCACCTACTACCATACCCTGTTCAAAGGCACTTAAATATTTTGTCTTGCCCATTCAACCTCTGAATGGCATATGTACACAATCCATGTCTCAATTGTCTCAAGGCTTAAAAATCCTTTAACCTGTCTCCTCCCCTTCATCTACACTGATTGAAGTGGATTTAAAGAGACCTCAATAAAAGATCATAGCTTTCACCTGGTCAGTCTGTCATCCTAATATTTTGTACACATTTATGGTCTGGTCTCATACATATCTTGTATAGTTCACACACTTCAATAGCCTGAAGGACAACTGACCTCCATGATCAGCAAGTCAGTTAGCAGGTTTGTCTCCTTCAGAAGTCCTGTCATTGTCCTCTTGTGAAAGTAATCACCCGTTTTACAGAGCCACCTCGTGACGTTCCTTCAATCACTACCTGAATCGTTATTCTCAATGTTTTCTTGATCATTGTTTTCAGACACCAGCCAAGTTTAAATGGGACATAGATGAGATGTCTAGCCTGCTCCCTGTGGACATAGATGCTGAGGATATCCACCGCCAGTCCTTGTACCTCAGTCAGACCAGGTGAGGAACGAGTAACCAGTCCATGTACCTCAGTCAGACCAGGTGAGGAACTAGTAACCAGTCCATGTACCTCAGTTAGACCAGGTGAGGAACTAGTAACCAGTCCATGTACCTCAGTTAGACCAGGTGAGGAACTAGTAACCAGTCCTTGTACCTCAGTCAGACCAGGTGAGGAACTAGGAACCAGTCCATGTACCTCAGTCAGACCAGGAACTCTGACCAGGTTAAGGTTTACAATGCACACAAGACAAATGGGGAGCACTTTGAAATACAACTGCTGCTGAGAGGTTGGGGGTATTGGTTTATTGGTCTGGTAACAGCTTTGTTTTTTTGAAAACATCCAGGATGGATTCTGACATCGAGGAGAAACGTCAGAATGCTATCGAGCAGTTTTTCACGAAAGGCGCCATTGTGCCTTCACCATGGACCGAACCAACAAGCAAACAGAAATCGGCACAGATGCACTTTGGGAAGAGTAAGTGACTCCAATGAGTTGGCGTTAAGTCGCTTTTCACTCACTCACACATTATAGTGTTTTATTTTCTGTCATTTTCTATTTCCTGAATAACTTATGTTCAGCCATTTCTATGGATGTTAAATGAGTAAATGTTTCTATCTTCAGGTTCCATGTCCCCACTGATACTAGAAGATCCACTATCAACTAAAAAAACCACAGTAGGCTGCCAGACAGTCCTGTCCTTACCTGTGGACTTCCACCTGGACAAAATATTAGGTAAACCTTTACATGTCAGTAAACACTCCATACAGGTAATGTTTATCTCTGTGCAGATATTACCAGACTGCCAGGAAACCTTATCCTGTCTGTCTGTCTGTCCGTTCCCCCCCCCCCCCCCCCCCACCCCAGGAGAATACTACAGACTGAAGGAGGTGTCTCAGCAGGATCAGGTTCAGGAGACCCTGAGCTCCTCGTCTCTGAGACGGAAGTTGTTTCTGGACGGCCAAGGGAGCGGCTCAGAGTCCTCCAGCCCCCCCAGCCCAGAAGGAGGGGAGGGAGAGCCCCCTGGGGGAGAAGGGGGAGGGGATAGAGATTTCCTCTCACCCATGAGCGCCTCTCCTCTGCCCTGCCCGTTGTCTGGCATGTCTGCCCTGACCCCCTCCACTGTAAGTGTGCCACTATTCAATGTCAATGGTGTCTGACCAGTGTGTTGAGTGACAGTGAAACATGCTAGCAAGTGTGGTTTGTTGCTCTGGTTCTAAGCATGTGTTGTTATTATCACAGGGCTGCCCAATCCTTTTCCTGGAGAGCTGCCATCCAAAAGGTTTTCACTGGGTCGGGTTAGTTACAACTGGGGTTGGAGTTAACCTACAGGAGGGTAGCTCTCCAGGAACAGGGTTGGAGTTAACCTACAGGAGGGTAGCTCTCCAGGAACAGGGTTGGAGTTAACCTACAGGAGGGTAGCTCTCCAGGAACAGGGGGTTGGAGTTAAAACCTACAGGAGGGTAGCTCTCCAGGAACAGGGGGTTGGAGTTAAAACCTACAGGAGGGTAGCTCTCCAGGAACAGGGGGTTGGAGTTAAAACCTACAGGAGGGTAGCTCTCCAGGAACAGGGGGTTGGAGTTAAAACCTACAGGAGGGTAGCTCTCCAGGAACAGGGGGTTGGAGTTAAAACCTACAGGAGGGTAGCTCTCCAGGAACAGGGGGTTGGAGTTAACCTACAGGAGGGTAGCTCTCCAGGAACAGGGTTGGAGTTAAAACCTACAGGAGGGTAGCTCTCCAGGAACAGGGGGTTGGAGTTAAAACCTACAGGAGGGTAGCTCTCCAGGAACAGGGTTGGAGTTAAAACCTCCTGTAGGTTTTATCTCTCCAGGAACAGGGTTGGAGTTAAAACCTCCTGTAGGTTATCTCTCCAGGAACAGGGGGTTGGAGTTAAAACCTCCTGTAGGTTATCTCTCCAGGAACAGGGGGTTGGAGTTAAAACCTCCTGTAGGTTATCTCTCCAGGAACAGGGTTGGAGTTAAAACCTACAGGAGGGTATCTCTCCAGGAACAGGGTTGGAGTTAAAACCTACACGAGGTTAGTTCTCCAGGAACAGGGTTGGAGTTAAAACCTCCTGTAGGTTATCTCTCCAGGAACAGGGTTGGAGTTAAAACCTCCTGTAGGTTCTCTCCAGGAACAGGGTTGGAGTTAAAACCTACAGGAGGTTCTCTCCAGGAACAGGGTTGGAGTTAAAACCTACAGGAGGTTCTCTCCAGGAACAGGGTTGGAGTTAAAACCTACAGGAGGGTAGCTCTCCAGGAACAGGGTTGGAGTTAAAACCTACACGAGGTTAGTTCTCCAGGAACAGGGTTGGAGTTAAAACCTACAGGAGGGTATCTCTCCAGGAACAGGGTTGGAGTTAAAACCTACAGGAGGGTTTCTCTCCAGGAACAGGGTTGGAGTATAAACCTACAGGACGGTATCTCTCCAGGAACAGGGTTGGAGCATAAACCTACAGGAGGTTATCTCTCCAGGAACAGGACAGCTCTGCTATAGCAGATGCTATATTCCTTCTAAAGTGGTACTGTGTATAACATCTAGGAGGGAATCTGTTTGTGTGAGGAAGAATCACAAAGCTAGGATTTCAAATAGACGTCACCGCTTGTTTTCTCTCTTGCCATTTTAATGAGACGTTGTCTCTCTTTTTCGAAGGGTCTTTTCTCATCCAGCCCTATCCAGGGTCGTTACCGAACCTACAGCCTGGGAAGTGTCACCAGCCCCCTGTGCCCTGAGCGCTCCTCTCCTGCTGGCTTCCAGTCCCCTGCCCTGTCCCCCATCGGACCACAGTTCACACAGACACCCATAGCAGGTATACGAGTCATTTAAAGAGGTGTTTTATCTCCTTATTGGCATAATGTGTCTTAAATGTTGTTATACCGTAAACCTGATGCAGCTTTGGAGACATTATCTATGGAAACTGATTGAATATGTCTGTGCAGATTTGCACATCTTTTACGGACCTCAACCTGTTGAGTCAAGTCATTAGGTGAAAGGTGTCCATGTTATTGGTAAGTTGAGTGATGCCGTGATTGGTTTTCCTGTCTAGGAGAGAGGAAGAAGCTGAGCTTTGTGACCCCTGAAGGTGTTCCCCTAGACATGGACATCAACTCCTGTACAGAGAGCCCCTACGTAGACGGCTGTTCCCCTATCTGCTTCTGCTCCTCGCTCCAGCCCCCGGGCCGGACCCAGGTCAACCCTGAGCTCAGACTCGGAGCCCCCTGCTGGGCCTCACCCCCAACCATCTCCCCCAACCCTTCCCTCCTGGACCAGGAGAATATATGTCCCTCTACTTCACTACCAGCCATGGAGCTGGGCGCCTGCTCCCCGGTGCCGTGTGTACCCAGGACCAGTGGGGGTCTGCTGGGGCTGGGGAGGCTGTGCGAGGGGGGTCCGGGGATGGGCCAGCCTCTGTTGGACTCAGTGAAGATGGAGGAGGTGGAGAACGGCGAGTTGGAAGTGGACCTCCCTGTGGAAGAGGAGGAGGAAGGAGGTGGGACTCCTGTTGGTGTCTGGTTGACCAGCTCCCGTGTGGGGGCGAGTGTGATGGCAGCGGAGGCGTCTCATATGTTTGTGTCTCTGCTAGCTGAAGGAAGCTGCATCCCTTATGATAACAGCATGCAGGTCTGTATCTACTGGTCTACTGACTAAACCGCTCCAATCACAACAGAATAGACCTCTAACAAGCTGGCCACCAGTTTTACATTTCAGAAAAGGCATTTTAATGTTTCTAAAAAAAACAGTTGGAAGAGTTACTGGCATGTATGTAACTGACTGTGGGTTTGACTTTTTTGCACTAAAACGTTATTTGGTTGAATGTACACAGATGGATCACGTACTTTTAATTATTCTTAGATTTCTGATTACCATGTTAATCACTGGGAGAGGCACTGATTTGACAACCTGTTTGAATAGAATTTTAACTGACTGCTTTCTCTGTGTAGGTGGACAGTGGGTACAACACATACACTGGCACTGCCACCGCCAGCCTGATAGATGCCATGAGTTCAGACAGCCAGAGTAAGGAGTCGTTCGACGCAGCACACATCCCAGACGAGGTCTTCCCTCACAGCAGACACACTAAGGCCAAGGTAACGTAACCCACACTGGCTGAGGCGAGGTAACCCACACTGACTGGCTGAGGCGAGGTAACCCACACTGACTGGCTGAGGCGAGGTAACCCACACTGACTGGCTGAGGCGAGGTAACCCACACTGACTGGCTGAGGCGAGGTAACCCACACTGACTGGCTGAGGCGAGGTAACCCACACTGACTGGCTGAGGCGAGGTAACCCACACTGACTGGCTGAGGCGAGGTAACCCACACTGACTGGCTGAGGCGAGGTAACCCACACTGACTGGCTGAGGCGAGGTAACCCACACTGACTGGCTGAGGCGAGGTAACCCACACTGACTGGCTGAGGCGAGGTAACCCACACTGACTGGCTGAGGCGAGGTAACCCACACTGACTGGCTGAGGCGAGGTAACCCACACTGACTGGCTGAGGCGAGGTAACCTGAGGCGAGGTAACCCACACCAGACACTAAGACTGAGGTAACGTAACCCACACTGACTGAGGTAACTGTGAAATGGTTCCTGATGAGCCCAAACCCAACGATGCAGTTAAAAATCCAGATCAGCAAAAAATAAAAAGGGACTATTAACTTAGTAGAAGCCGTTCGGCAGTCTGACGGCCTGGGGGTAGAAGCCGTTCGGCAGTCTGACGGCCTGGGGGTAGAAGCCGTTCGGCAGTCTGACGGCCTGGGGGTAGAAGCCGTTCGGCAGTCTGACGGCCTGGGGGGTAGAAGCCGTTCGGCAGTCTGACGGCCTGGGGGTAGAAGCCGTTCGGCAGTCTGACGGCCTGGGGGTAGAAGCCGTTCGGCAGTCTGACGGCCTGGGGGTAGAAGCCGTTCGGCAGTCTGACGGCCTGGGGGTAGAAAGCCGTTCGGCAGTCTGACGGCCTGCGGGTAGAAGCCGTTCGGCAGTCTGACGGCCTGCGGGTAGAAGCCGTTCGGCAGTCTGACGGCCTGCGGGTAGAAGCCGTTCGGCAGTCTGACGGCCTGCGGGTAGAAGCCGTTCAGGAGACTTTGTCCCAGACTTGGTACTCCAGTACCTCTTGCTGTGTGGTAGCAGAGAGAATAACTTGGGTTGCTGGAGTCTTTGACGATGTTTAGTGCTTTCCTCTGACACCAGAATTGGATCTTATTTCATTTGTGAGTTTACACATTGCTAAACCATGATTGACGTGGTACAGCTTATGAAGACACACATATGAATGGAGAATATTTTGTTTTCCAGACTGTTTTTCCTCAACACCATTGAGTGAGCTGATTGGAAGAGAACACAAGGAAGCCCCTCCCAGCTGAAGCCTATGATGATGTCTTGCCAATGTTGCACCGTTTTAAAGCAGCCATGTCAGGAGTCTGTTCATTAGTCAGATTCTGTTGCAAAACATTTGTAATGGAAACCTTTTACGCTAGAAATGGAACTTACCTGAATTTGTCCAATAGAAACAAATTGTTGCCAAACGCTTTGTTTAGAGTAAACCGTTTGTTGCAAAACATTTAGCAACAGAATCTGTACTGAATACACCCCAGCTAAGTGACAATGTTTAGATGCTGCCATTCGCACAAATGAACCTTGAAATGAATTCCTATTGGCGCTAGCTATCCCTCTTAATGGAGTTGAAATGTGCTCACTAAGGTGTCTGAAATGGCACCCTATATAGTGCACTACTTTTGAGCCCTGTGGGCGTTGGTGAATGGTGCACTATATAGGGAATAAGGTGCTATTTTGTTGAACTTAGTGTTGACGTGAACAAGGGACTGATGAAACTTGACTTTCATATGTATTTTATATTCTTGTTGATTTTGAATTTAGCATTATATGAATAATTTTTTATTTTTGATCAGTTAAACAATTACGGGAATGTGAATTGTGATAAAGGATTTTTTATTGTAAATTGTTATAACTGCAGAGCTCCCCATGTGATTGAATGGGTGTAAAGTTCAGACTAGAACACTGAGCCACATTAAATGTTGTACACCTGGGCTCCTCTTTAGTTTCCTGGCTACATTTCAATTACATTCTACTCCAATCACCAAACAGAGAGAAAAGGAACATTGGCTAAAAACCAAGAGATTTATTGGGAGTTGTACAAGGAAACGTTCCTTCTAGAATAGACCGTACAAACCCCATGGGTCAAGAATAGAAATACAGTATATTACCCCATTCTAGAGGTTACTGGCATCTCATTAACATTTACCTGGAAGGTTGACGTTCTATAAGTCAAGGAAAAAAGGGTCCGTTTTAAAATCATGACCGTATTAACCACAGGATGTTCTGTGCTTGTCATGTAGGGAAAAAAGATAAACATTAAAAATAACTACTGATCTAAGAGAGAAGTTTCAGTCTGAGGATGGTGTTATTCAACGGTCCAGTTTAGCTCTCTTGGCTTCTGGTTCAGACGGTGCGACACTCACTCCAGAGATCTAGAAAACAACGTTAGTTACATGTCCAACCTTGAAATGAGTCATTGACATGACAGAAGATATTTTACCTGAACAGGTTTAGTTCCTAACTACATGGAAATGACCACCGTAGGATCTCTGTTAAGTTTGAAACAACAAACGTACCACAGGTTCGACCAGGGACATCCTGATCTTCTGGTGCTGGACGTTGGACGCGTCCAGACTGATGGTCACTTTGACCTTGTCAAACATGTTGAAGGAGTGGCCCTCCACCGTCAGACTAGGAGCCTGTTCTCACACACACAGAGTTACAGTTGAGCCATACACAAATAAAACAGATTTAATTTTCTCTGACACACAGCGAGGGTACCTCTTCGTTGAAGATCAGTTTGGGGCTGGGTTTGTCTTTGTTCTCAAAGAACACCGTTCCCTCCAGACCAAACTTAGGGATGAGAACGATGATGGCGTTCTTCCTCACAAACAGGATGAACCCCTCCTCATTCAGGATGCCTCTGCTCTTGAAGAACAGCTGGAGGAAACCATACATTATCAGGAAATCTGCCATCTCGGCCATGGGCTTATTTTATCTCAAACAGATGGAAACAGGGAGAGACGACCCGGAAATGTCCAGTAAGAAATGCTATTTTTCAATTTCCGTTGAAAAGCATTTTGCTACAGTACACTAATGAATATGACCCAGGTGTCCTTTTGTAAAATGGGTCCCACATCGTCAATGGGACTTCCTGGTTAAATAGCTTGTGTGTGGAAGACTACAGAGGCTCTAACAGGTCAGTGTGTTAGGTGAGACCAGTACCTGTGTGTGGAAGGCTACAGAGGCTCTAACAGGTCAGTGTGTTAGGTGAGACCAGTACCTGTGTGTGGAAGGCTACAGAGGCTCTAACAGGTCAGTGTGTTAGGTGAGACCAGTACCTGTGTGTGGAAGACTACAGAGGCTCTAACAGGTCAGTGTGTTAGGTGAGACCAGTACCTGTGTGTGGAAGACTACAGAGGCTCTAACAGGTCAGTGTGTTAGGTGAGACCAGTACCTGTGTGTGGAAGACTACAGAGGCTCTAACAGGTCAGTGTGTTAGGTGAGACCAGTACCTGTGTGTGGAAGACTACAGAGGCTCTAACAGGTCAGTGTGTTAGGTGAGACCAGTACCTGTGTGTGGAAGACTACAGAGGCTCTAACAGGTCAGTGTGTTAGGTGAGACCAGTACCTGTGTGTGGAAGACTACAGAGGCTCTAACAGGTCAGTGTGTTAGGTGAGACCAGTACCTGTGTGTGGAAGACTACAGAGGCTCTAACAGGTCAGTGTGTTAGGTGAGACCAGTACCTGTGTGTGGAAGACTACAGAGGCTCTAACAGGTCAGTGTGTTAGGTGAGACCAGTACCTGTGTGTGGAAGACTACAGAGCCTCTAACAGGTCAGTGTGTTAGGTGAGACCAGTACCTGTGTGTGGAAGACTACAGAGCCTCTAACAGGTCAGTGTGTTAGGTGAGACCAGTACCTGTGTGTGGAAGACTACAGAGGCTCTAACAGGTCAGTGTGTTAGGTGAGACCAGTACCTGTGTGTGGAAGACTACAGAGGCTCTAACAGGTCAGTGTGTTAGGTGAGACCAGTACCTGTGTGTGGAAGACTACAGAGGCTCTAACAGGTCAGTGTGTTAGGTGAGACCAGTACCTGTGTGTGGAAGACTACAGAGCCTCTAACAGGTCAGTGTGTTAGGTGAGACCAGTACCTGTGTGTGGAAGACTACAGAGGCTCTAACAGGTCAGTGTGTTAGGTGAGACCAGTACCTGTGTGTGGAAGGCTACAGAGGCTCTAACAGGTCAGTGTGTTAGGTGAGACCAGTACCTGTGTGTGGAAGGCTACAGAGGCTCTAACAGGTCAGTGTGTTAGGTGAGACCAGTACCTGTGTGTGGAAAACTACAGAGGCTCTAACAGGTCAGTGTGTTAGGTGAGACCAGTACCTGTGTGTGGAAGGCTACAGAGGCTCTAACAGGTCAGTGTGTTAGGTGAGACCAGTACCTGTGTGTGGAAGGCTACAGAGGCTCTAACAGGTCAGTGTGTTAGGTGAGACCAGTACCTGTGTGTGGAAGACTACAGAGGCTCTAACAGGTCAGTGTGTTAGGTGAGACCAGTACCTGTGTGTGGAAGACTACAGAGGCTCTAACAGGTCAGTGTGTTAGGTGAGACCAGTACCTGTGTGTGGAAGACTACAGAGGCTCTAACAGGTCAGTGTGTTAGGTGAGACCAGTACCTGTGTGTGGAAGACTACAGAGGCTCTAACAGGTCAGTGTGTTAGGTGAGACCAGTACCTGTGTGTGGAAGACTACAGAGGCTCTAACAGGTCAGTGTGTTAGGTGAGACCAGTACCTGTGTGTGGAAGACTACAGAGGCTCTAACAGGTCAGTGTGTTAGGTGAGACCAGTACCTGTGTGTGGAAGACTACAGAGCCTCTAACAGGTCAGTGTGTTAGGTGAGACCAGTACCTGTGTGTGGAAGACTACAGAGGCTCTAACAGGTCAGTGTGTTAGGTGAGACCAGTACCTGTGTGTGGAAGACTACAGAGGCTCTAACAGGTCAGTGTGTTAGGTGAGACCAGTACCTGTGTGTGGAAGGCTACAGAGGCTCTAACAGGTCAGTGTGTTAGGTGAGACCAGTACCTGTGTGTGGAAGACTACAGAGGCTCTAACAGGTCAGTGTGTTAGGTGAGACCAGTACCTGTGTGTGGAAGACTACAGAGGCTCTAACAGGTCAGTGTGTTAGGTGAGACCAGTACCTGTGTGTGGAAGACTACAGAGGCTCTAACAGGTCAGTGTGTTAGGTGAGACCAGTACCTGTGTGTGGAAGGCTACAGAGGCTCTAACAGGTCAGTGTGTTAGGTGAGACCAGTACCTGTGTGTGGAAGACTACAGAGGCTCTAACAGGTCAGTGTGTTAGGTGAGACCAGTACCTGTGTGTGGAAGACTACAGAGGCTCTAACAGGTCAGTGTGTTAGGTGAGACCAGTACCTGTGTGTGGAAGACTACAGAGGCTCTAACAGGTCAGTGTGTTAGGTGAGACCAGTACCTGTGTGTGGAAGACTACAGAGCCTCTAACAGGTCAGTGTGTTAGGTGAGACCAGTACCTGTGTGTGGAAGGCTACAGAGGCTCTAACAGGTCAGTGTGTTAGGTGAGACCAGTACCTGTGTGTGGAAGGCTACAGAGGCTCTAACAGGTCAGTGTGTTAGGTGAGACCAGTACCTGTGTGTGGAAGGCTACAGAGGCTCTAACAGGTCAGTGTGTTAGGTGAGACCAGTACCTGTGTGTGGAAGACTACAGAGGCTCTAACAGGTCAGTGTGTTAGGTGAGACCAGTACCTGTGTGTGGAAGACTACAGAGGCTCTAACAGGTCAGTGTGTTAGGTGAGACCAGTACCTGTGTGTGGAAGGCTACAGAGGCTCTAACAGGTCAGTGTGTTAGGTGAGACCAGTACCTGTGTGTGGAAGGCTACAGAGGCTCTAACAGGTCAGTGTGTTAGGTGAGACCAGTACCTGTGTGTGGAAGGCTACAGAGGCTCTAACAGGTCAGTGTGTTAGGTGAGACCAGTACCTGTGTGTGGAAGACTACAGAGGCTCTAACAGGTCAGTGTGTTAGGTGAGACCAGTACCTGTGTGTGGAAGGCTACAGAGGCTCTAACAGGTCAGTGTGTTAGGTGAGACCAGTACCTGTGTGTGGAAGACTACAGAGGCTCTAACAGGTCAGTGTGTTAGGTGAGACCAGTACCTGTGTGTGGAAGACTACAGAGGCTCTAACAGGTCAGTGTGTTAGGTGAGACCAGTACCTGTGTGTGGAAGACTACAGAGGCTCTAACAGGTCAGTGTGTTAGGTGAGACCAGTACCTGTGTGTGGAAGGCTACAGAGGCTCTAACAGGTCAGTGTGTTAGGTGAGACCAGTACCTGTGTGTGGAAGACTACAGAGGCTCTAACAGGTCAGTGTGTTAGGTGAGACCAGTACCTGTGTGTGGAAGGCTACAGAGGCTCTAACAGGTCAGTGTGTTAGGTGAGACCAGTACCTGTGTGTGGAAGGCTACAGAGGCTCTAACAGGTCAGTGTGTTAGGTGAGACCAGTACCTGTGTGTGGAAGACTACAGAGCCTCTAACAGGTCAGTGTGTTAGGTGAGACCAGTACCTGTGTGTGGAAGACTACAGAGGCTCTAACAGGTCAGTGTGTTAGGTGAGACCAGTACCTGTGTGTGGAAGACTACAGAGGCTCTAACAGGTCAGTGTGTTAGGTGAGACCAGTACCTGTGTGTGGAAGGCTACAGAGGCTCTCTGTGCGTACTGAGCCATCTTGTGTCTGTAGTTGAGGTTGTTGCAGAGGGCAGACTGCTTGTGTTTGTCCATCAGGTCTGGGTAGGTGCTGTCTGCTCCAATGGCTACAGCCAGCAGCCGATGCACGATGATGTCAGAGTATCTGTAGAGGTTACAATAACATCAGAACCAGTCAGGGTGGACTCACCAGTCAGGAGTAGAGAGAGGGTGTTCTCACCGTCTGATAGGTGAGGTGAAGTGTGTGTTCTCACCGTCTGATAGGCGAGGTGAAGTGTGTGTTCTCACCGTCTGATAGGCGAGGTGAAGTGTGTGTTCTCACCGTCTGATAGGCGAGGTGAAGTGTGTGTTCTCACCGTCTGATAGGTGAGGTGAAGTGTGTGTTCTCACCGTCTGATAGGTGAGGTGAAGTGTGTGTTCTCACCGTCTGATAGGTGAGGTGAAGTGTGTGTTCTCACCGTCTGATAGGTGAGGTGAAGTGTGTGTTCTCACCGTCTGATAGGCGAGGTGAAGTGTGTGTTCTCACCGTCTGATAGGCGAGGTGAAGTGTGTGTTCTCACCGTCTGATAGGCGAGGTGAAGTGTGTGTTCTCACCGTCTGATAGGCGAGGTGAAGTGTGTGTTCTCACCGTCTGATAGGCGAGGTGAAGTGTGTGTTCTCACCGTCTGATAGGCGAGGTGAAGTGTGTGTTCTCACCGTCTGATAGGCGAGGTGAAGTGTGTGTTCTCACCGTCTGATAGGCGAGGTGAAGTGTGTGTTCTCACCGTCTGATAGGCGAGGTGAAGTGTGTGTTCTCACCGTCTGATAGGCGAGGTGAAGTGTGCGTTCTCACCGTCTGATAGGCGAGGTGAAGTGTGCGTTCTCACCGTCTGATAGGCGAGGTGAAGTGTGCGTTCTCACCGTCTGATAGGCGAGGTGAAGTGTGCGTTCTCACCGTCTGATAGGCGAGGTGAAGTGTGTGTTCTCACCGTCTGATAGGCGAGGTGAAGTGTGTGTTCTCACCGTCTGATAGGCGAGGTGAAGTGTGTGTTCTCACCGTCTGATAGGCGAGGTGAAGTGTGTGTTCTCACCGTCTGATAGGCGAGGTGAAGTGTGTGTTCTCACCGTCTGATAGGTGAGGTGAAGTGTGTGTTCTCACCGTCTGATAGGCGAGGTGAAGTGTGTGTTCTCACCGTCTGATAGGCGAGGTGAAGTGTGTGTAGATGGGAGAGGCCAGTCCATAGTGGTGGAAGTCACTGTCCATCCCGGAGCAGAAGTACACAGCCTGCATCATGCAGCGTGTTGCTAGGATACGCAGCAAGGTGTTAAAGTAAGGGAAGCCGTCCACCTGGGCCGCGTCCAGAGAGTCAGCTAGAGCCTTGGCCGAGTCCGTGTGGATCACCAAGTCCTGAGGGGAGGGACAACAATGTTAGGACGACATTAGACTGATGTCAGAAACAACAACGTTAGGACTACATTAGACTGATGTCAGAAAAAAAAAAGTTAGGACTACATTAGACTGATGTCAGAAACAACAACGTTAGGACTACATTAGACTGATGTCAGAAACAACAACGTTAGGACTACATTAGACTGATGTCAGAAACAACAACGTTAGGACTACATTAGACTGATGTTGTTTCTGACGTTAGGACTACATTAGACTGTTGTTGTTTCTGACGTTAGGACTACATTCGACTGATGTTGTTTCTGACGTTAGGACTACATTAGACTGTTGTTGTTTCTGACGTTAGGACTACATTCGACTGATGTTGTTTCTGACGTTAGGACTACATTCGACTGATGTCAAAAACAACAACGTTAGGACTACATTATACTGATGTCAGAAACAACAACGTTAGGACTACATTAGACTGATGTCAGAAACAACAACGTTAGGACTACATTCGACTGATGTCAGAAACAACAACGTTAGGACTACATTAGACTGATGTCAGAAAGTGTAATACAAGGGAAACGGGGGGTTTATTTGTTGTAATTATTGATATCTATCCAAGGTTCTACGTCAGTCCCTATTTTGTTGTCCTTCGACCCAGAAAGGAACAATTGTCCCCAAAAAAGATCAAGTCTTATTAAAACTGTGTTTTAGCTAGAAGTATTGTCTATCGATGTGTTTTAGATGTTGATGTCTAGTCGATCTGAATATGTAGATGTACCTTAGACTTGGCAGCCTTGTTGAGGATGTCGTAGTTAGATGGAGGAGGGGCGGGGTGCTTCCTGAGAAGAGCACACTCTGAGAACTCATCATAAATCTTCTGAGCTACTGAAATGTTGGCCAGCAACATGAACTCCTCCACCATCGAGTTGGTCTCCCTGGGGAACAATAAAGTTATTTGAATTTGAAGCCACCGATACAGCGTGAACATCAAGTCTCTGAGCAGAGATCTACTGTTGGATGCTATAACTCAGTGACAAGGTAAACCTGGAAACAGCAGGATGCTTTGACAGGCCACAAAAAGCTTGTCAATATTCATGTGAATTCAGCTGAACTTGTTGAAGTTTAAACCATGTTAGTCAGGGTCAAAACGACAGCACAGTTTCAAGCATCATGAACAGACACATTCTAAAAGCCTTATTTTCCATTCTATATTCTAAAAGGCTTATTTTCAATTCTATATTCTAAAAGGCTTATTTTCAATTCTATATTCTAAAAGGCTTATTTTCAATTCTATATTCTAAAAGGCTTATTTTCAATTCTATATTCTAAAAGGCTTATTTTCAATTCTATATTCTAAAAGGCTTATTTTCAATTCTATATTCTAAAAGGCTTATTTTCAATTCTATATTCTAAAAGGCTTATTTTCAATTCTATATTCTAAAAGGCTTATTTTAAATTCTATATTCTAAAAGGCTTATTTTAAATTCTAGATTCTAAAAGGCTTATTTTAAATTCTAGATTCTAAAAGGCTTATTTTAAATTCTAGATTCTAAAAGGCTTATTTTAAATTCTAGATTCTAAAAGGCTTATTTTAAAAGGCTTATTTTAAATTCTAGATTCTAAAAGGCTTATTTTAAATTCTAGATTCTAAAAGGCTTATTTTAAAATCTAGATTCTAAAAGCCTTATTTTAAATTCTAGATTCTAAAAGCCTTATTTTAAATTCTAGATTCTAAAAGCCTTATTTTAAATTCTAGATTCTAAAAGGCTTATTTTAAATTCTAGATTCTAAAAGCCTTATTTTAAATTCTAGATTCTAAAAGGCTGACAACGTACTTGAGTTCCTTGGTCTGTAGGTCTATGGGGTCGTGAGTCTCACTGTCGATGTGGAAGCGAACCTCGGGCGAGGAGAGAGTCAACGCACTGAAACAACGGAAAACCACCATGTTAGATCACCAACAAAGACATGTATTTATACATTCCAACCAGTAAAACATATAGATTAATGAGACGATCAACCAGATCAATTAACATAAGCAATCCATCCATCAACCAACTAATCACTTTTGGGAATACATCAATCTGCCACAGTTCTAACGATCCGTCTCAACAGTTAGGGAAAAGGTTATCAACTACTGACATCACAGTCACAAACTCTTTCTCTATCCTGTCTCTTCAGGATCCTGGCTAGTCTGTTCAGGCCTCGTAACCTCTTACCCTTTCTCTATTCTGTCTCTTCAGGATCCTGGCTAGTCTGTTCAGGCCTCGTAACCTCTTACCCTTTCTCTATCCTGTCTCTTCAGGATCCTGGCTAGTCTGTTCAGACCTCGTAACCTCTTACCCTTTCTCTATCCTGTCTCTTCAGGATCCTGGCTAGTCTGTTCAGACCTCGTAACCTCTTACCCTTTCTCTATCCTGTCTCTTCAGGATCCTGGCTAGTCTGTTCAGGCTCGTAACCTCTTACCCTTTCTCTATCCTCCGTTTCTTCAGGATCCTGGCTAGTCTGTTAGACCTCGTAAGCTCTTACCCTTTCTCTATCCTCCGTTTCTTCAGGATCCTGGCTAGTCTGTTCAGACCTCGTAAGCTCTTACCCTTTCTCTATCCTGTCTCTTCAGGATCCTGGCTAGTCTGTTCAGACCTCGTAAGCTCTTACCCTTTCTCTATCCTCCGTTTCTTCAGGATCCTGGCTAGTCTGTTCAGACCTCGTAAGCTCTTACCCTTTCTCTATCCTCTGTTTCTTCAGGATCCTGGCTAGTCTGTTCAGACCTCGTAACCTCTTACCCTTTCTCTATCCTGTCTCTTCAGGATCCTGGCTAGTCTGTTCAGGCTCGTAACCTCACCCTTTCTCTATCCTCCGTTTCTTCAGGATCCTGGCTAGTCTGTTAGACCTCGTAAGCTCTTACCCTTTCTCTATCCTCCGTTTCTTCAGGATCCTGGCTAGTCTGTTCAGACCTCGTAAGCTCTTACCCTTTCTCTATCCTGTCTCTTCAGGATCCTGGCTAGTCTGTTCAGACCTCGTAAGCTCTTACCCTTTCTCTATCCTCCGTTTCTTCAGGATCCTGGCTAGTCTGTTCAGACCTCATAAGCTCTTACCCTTTCTCTATCCTCTGTTTCTTCAGGATCCTGGCTAGTCTGTTCAGACCTCGTAACCTCTTACCCTTTATCCTGTCTCTTCAGGATCCTGGCTAGTCTGTTCAGGCTCGTAACCTCTTACCCTTTCTCTATCCTCCGTTTCTTCAGGATCCTGGCTAGTCTGTTAGACCTCGTAAGCTCTTACCCTTTCTCTATCCTCCGTTTCTTCAGGATCCTGGCTAGTCTGTTCAGACCTCGTAAGCTCTTACCCTTTCTCTATCCTCTGTTTCTTCAGGATCCTGGCTAGTCTGTTCAGACCTCGTAACCTCTTACCCTTTCTCTATCCTGTCTCTTCAGGATCCTGGCTAGTCTGTTCAGACCTCGTAACCTCTTACCCTTTCTCTATCCTGTCTCTTCAGGATCCTGGCTAGTCTGTTCAGACCTCGTAACCTCTTACCCTTTCTCTATCCTCCGTTTCTTCAGGATCCTGGCTAGTCTGTTCAGACCTCGTAACCTCTTACCCTTTCTCTATCCTGTCTCTTCAGGATCCTGGCTAGTCTGTTAGACCTCGTAAGCTCTTACCCTTTCTCTATCCTCCGTTTCTTCAGGATCCTGGCTAGTCTGTTAGACCTCGTAAGCTCTTACCCTTTCTCTATCCTCCGTTTCTTCAGGATCCTGGCTAGTCTGTTCAGACCTCGTAACCTCTTACCCTTTCTCTATCCTCCGTTTCTTCAGGATCTTGGCCAGTCTGTTCAGTCCTCGTAAGCTCTTGGTGGTGTCATCATTCATGTTGGCGTCATCAATCCTCATCTGGGCCTCGGCGTACGTCAGGGAGGCCTGGAGGAAGAATTATCATTCAATTCAATAAACTTTATTGATCCCTGAGGGGCATTTCTAAGTCTTACATTGTCTCAATCACAACTGTTACATTGTCAAATGTGTGAGTTTACTCTCCCCCTACCTTGGAGTTGATGACACTTTTAGTGAATCTGGTCTGGACTATCTCAGCCTTGTCGTTGATCTCCCATATACAAGAGAAGGCCAGCCTACAGAGAGGAGACACCATGAACACCACTAATGGTAAATGACAACAACAACTAAATATATGATGTCTTAAGGAGGTATTAAAGTCACCTCTCCACACTGGATCGTAGAGAACACAGGTTGGAGCTCAGCAGTTCAGGAACCATGTCGATCCTCTGTGGGAGACAACCAGCTGTGTTAACAATACAACACTGAAATGGAACCCTATTCCCTATATTTTGGACTACTTCTGACCCGGGCTCTGGTAAAACGTAGTGCACTATATAGGGAATAGGGTGCCGTTGAAGACGTACTAAAAAGAGCTAGCTAGGGTTCATCGAGGTTACTATGTGATGATACAGAGGATCTCCTACCCTTCCAGTCAGGTAGACTGTAGTGCCTCTGTTTGCAGCCTCCAGGTCCATGGCGTTGCCTGGACGGATGAAGTGGCTCACGTCAGCAATGTGGACACCAACCTTAAACACACAATGAAACAGGCACCATGACTTCTCAACTTTCAATTCTGTTCCATCACATTACCAATTAAATACATTCTGTTACCTCATCCGTCCAATACAATGTTGTGATAAAGTTAGTTCATCAGTGTCCTACCTCTTGGTTTCCATTGGGCAGGTCTCTGCAGTGCAGAGCATCATCTATGTCCGTACAGCCAGGAGGATCCACACTGCAGACAGTCAGGTTCCTCAGGTCCTCTCTCACAGCCATGTCCTGATAGAAGATCAAATAAGGTTTAGTGATGCATTATTACCTGTTATAAGCATGTTATGAGCCTTTATAAAGTATTATAACCACACCATAATGCAATTATACCAACAGGCTTTAAGTAGTGTTAGCAAATTGTTGATTGTTATAACAACGTAGCCACCAGCTGACAACCATTGATATATGTCTTGACACAAAATGGCCGCCATAACAGGACCCCCAGTTACCTCCTCTGTGATGTTCCAGGGCATCTTGGGGAGGAAACTGAGGACGGCCTGTGAGAAGTCCTGGTGAGGGACATCATGCTCCAGCAGTAGCACCTCCGTCTCTGTCTCCTTGTCCCCTGCACTTCCCAGGCTACGAACAAAATGGCCCTGAGAGGAGGAGAGAGAGAGGAGGAGAGAGGGAGAGGAGGAGAAGGAGAGGAGGAGAGAGGGAGAGAAGGAGAGGAGGAGAGAGGGAGAGAAGGAGAGAGGGGTGGGTGAGGAGAGAATGGTGCCTAGTCTCTGCTAGCTCCTCAAAGACAGAAAGAGGAGAGAGAAGCAGTTGACTATGATTGAGGTGCGTTCCAGGTCCTCTTCATTGCAGTCGCGCTGCACATCTCATGTACATCCTACACTTCTCCAGACATTGATATCCGGTAATGATACGTGATCATCTGAGCAGCCCAACTGTAATAAAGAGGACCTGAGAGACACATACATTAGGGTATCTGGAGTGCTTGGGCCAGCCGTCGATGGCCACCATGATCCTCTGTCCTGCCAACGTGGCCGCCTGGCGCGTCTCGATACGGATCCTGGGGATACGACGGTCAGCTGGGGTGAAGAGGTGACGGGTCGCCTGGGAAGGGAAGAAGGGGTAAAAGACCAGGAACAATGAGATATCTTTGGTCTTGTCCACATTCGTCAGCACAAAACAAGTACGACAGACGACAAATAATCACAAGAGAAACCAAAGCATGGTGGTATATGCATCCATATTGACAAATACTCATGTAGGATTTCTGAAGGGTTTGATTTGATTGATGTATTGATTGACAGAGCAGAGTGAGGTGACGCACCTCTTTGATTTGGGACAGGAAGAGCATGCCACAGAAGGGTCTCCAGTTCCTCTTGATGATGCCCACCACCCTGCCTGTGGGCTTCCGTGACGCCACCCCCGACGGACCACTCTTCAACTCTGCCTCCTCCTCCTCTGTGACATCATCCTCCTTGGGCCCCTCGTCCTGCAGCACCACAGAGGACGGAGCCACCCATTGGTTCAGAGGCAGGATCTCCACAGCAACCAGGTCCTGATGGACAGCCCTGTTCAAGTTCTGTAGGCCTTGGATGAGAACCTGAGGGGCGGGACAGGAAGAGGACGTGTTACCATGGTAACCAACGCTGCTTCGTTTACATTTCCCATCCAATCACTCGCTCACTCACTCATCCCCATGTCACCAGCTGGCACTTAGAACAGCATCAAAGATTCTCCACTCCCATCCAATGGTAAAGGAAAAATAATACTGTTGATAACTCACTTTTCCAAACCAGGTACATGAACAGAGGAGCTAACTAACAATGAGGAAATATTCAATAACTGTTGGAGGACTTAAAGAATGTTCCATACTTCTATGGCAGGTTACACGGCCAGAATCCACAAATGAACATGAGCTATGCTTTAGCAGCACTCACCTCTGTACTGTCATCTCCTTCTCCGTGGACAAACACAGTAGCCTCCAGGTAGTTGTCTCTGCTAGCCCGGAACGTTCCCTGTTGGAAGGTCCCACTCTTAATCCCAGACTGGATCCTAGACAGGGGCAGGTGCTCCGAGAACAACACCTTACTGCTGGTGATCTCATTCTGGGGGAGGGAGGGAGGGAGGAATTAAACGAATAACCATGAATATGCAGATCTAACATTCTTTATGAATATGCAGATCTAACTTTCTCTATGAATCTAAAATAGCTGCTGCAGAAAGTACATATGTGTAAATGTGATATTGTGTAGATATTAGTTACCTTGTCATCGTTGGTCAAAGCCAGTCGATCCACCAGCTCAGGGTTGGCTATCAGACTCTTGACGTACTCCTCACCTGTGTGGAACAGAGGATGGATGTAGTCGGCATCTCCTAAAGTAAACATGTAGTCGGCATCTCCTAAAGTAAACATGTAGTCGGCATCTCCTCAAGTAAACATGTAGTCGGCATCTCCTCAAGTAAACATGTAGTCGGCATCTCCTCAAGTAAACATGTAGTCGGCATCTCCTCAAGTAAACATGTAGTCGGCATCTCCTCAAGTAAACATGTAGTCGGCATCTCCTCAAGTAAACATGTAGTCGGCATCTTCTAAAGTAAACATGTAGTCGGCATCTCCTAAAGTAAACATGTAGTCGGCATCTCCTAAAGTAAACATGTAGTCGGCATCTCCTCAAGTAAACATGTAGTCGGCATCTCCTAAAGTAAACATGTAGTCGGCATCTCCTAAAGTAAACATGTAGTCGGCATCTCCTAAAGTAAACATGTTGTCGGCATCTCCTCAAGTAAACATGTAGTCGACATCTCCTAAAGTAAACATGTAGTCGACATCTCCTAAAGTAAACATGTAGTCGGCATCTCCTCAAGTAAACATGTTGTCGGCATCTCCTCAAGTAAACATGTAGTCGGCATCTCCTCAAGTAAACATGTAGTCGACATCTTCTAAAGTAAACATGTAGTCGGCATCTCCTAAAGTAAACATGTAGTCGGCATCTCCTAAAGTAAACATGTAGTCGGCATCTCCTCAAGTAAACATGTAGTCGGCATCTCCTCAAGTAAACATGTAGTCGGCATCTCCTAAAGTAAACATGTAGTCGGCATCTCCTAAAGTAAACATGTAGTCGGCATCTCCTAAAGTAAACATGTAGTCGGCATCTCCTAAAGTAAACATGTAGTCGGCATCTCCTCAAGTAAACATGTAGTCGACATCTCGTAAAGTAAACATGTAGTCGGCATCTTCTAAAGTAAACATGTAGTCGACATGTTGAACCCATGTAGTATTGTGACCTTGTGATTAAGGTTAAAGACATGAACAGCGGTCTCATCTTGGAGTATTGAGGTAACAGATATTGTGATATTAAAGACATGAACAGCCGTCTCATCTTGGAGTATTGAGGTAACAGATATTGTGATATTAAAGACATGAACAGCCGTCTCATCTTGGAGTATTGAGGTAACAGATATTGTGATATTAAAGACATGAACAGCCGTCTCATCTTGGAGTATTGAGGTAACAGATATTGTGATATTAAAGACATGAACAGCCGTCTCATCTTGGAGTATTGAGGTAACAGATATTGTGATATTAAAGACATGAACAGCCGTCTCATCTTGGGGTATATGGTAGTTGTTGTGAAATTGTCAGATTACTTGCTGTTAGATATTACTGCATGGTCGGAACTAGAAGCACAAGCATTTCGCTACACTCGCATTAACATCTGCTAACCATGTTTATGTGACCAATAAAATGTGATTTGAGGTAACAGAGGTGTGTTGTTTCTTACATCTGTATGTGAGCAGGCCGGCCTCCTCTGCTTTCTCCTTGTTGCCCCGGTCATTGGTCAGCAAAACAACCTTTAACCCCTTGTTGTTCAGATGATCACTGTACCACTTTGTAGATATGCGGATGGCTCTGTCATTACGATCGTTGGCGCTTTCCCCCTGCTCTCTCTCTATATACGTTTCTCTGGAACAGAACAATACAACCATGCATTGCTTTGAAAAGCATTGATCGGTCACAAATGGATGGACAGTTAAGGCGTCAGCATGCTTCAGTTCGGCTGGCGACTAGCCTGAGCTCGGTTAGCTGAACGAGTGTGCTCTTATACTTAAAAAGACCTTGGCTTGAAAAACAAGAAAAAAAAATGGCAATAGTACTGTTTGTCCATTTTGAGACGCCATAGCCAGTATACACTTCCACAAAATAGTCAGAATTAATATAACTCAATAAATCTGTCATAAATTTACTTTTTTGCCTAGATCTTAGTCACGCAATTTTTCATCTGATTAGGATGTTTGGTGCAGTATTTCTCAAGAGAAACCGTGAATGAGGACGAGTCGTTAATCGCTGAACAACAGCAGGCACTTCATTGAAGAATCCCTACTGTTGACCAATCAGCGATTAAGGCGTAGACTGCGGCTTGCCTCAAGAACAAAATGTGTGCACGAACAGCTTAAAAAGCCCTTGCCAAAGTCCAAAAAACTAAACATCACAAAATGTCGTCGTAATATATGCGCAAACTCTTCCAAACTGTTTTGGCTGGGAAACATGCTGACTTCAGTCTTGCTTCAACTTATTTCAGTCAATTGGTACATCGGCGTCAGTGGTGGGATAACCCCAAGGGTCCCTGATTCAAAACCAAGTTAGGCTGCACCCCCTCAAATCACTACAAAACCAA
Source organism: Salmo trutta (assembly GCF_901001165.1). NCBI lineage: Eukaryota > Metazoa > Chordata > Actinopteri > Salmoniformes > Salmonidae > Salmo > Salmo trutta. The sequence continues at coordinate 48,595 of NW_021822880.1, read as the reverse complement.
GTTAGGCTGCACCCCCTTAAATCACTACAAAACCAAGTTAGGCTGCACCCCCTTAAATCACTACAAAACCAAGTTAGGCTGCACCCCCTTAAATCACTACAAAACCAAGTTAGGCTGCACCCCCTCAAATCACTACAAAACCAAGTTAGGCTGCACCCCCTCAAATCACTACAAAACCAAGTTAGGCTGCACCCCCTTAAATCACTACAAAACCAAGTTAGGCTGCACCCCCTTAAATCACTATAAAACCAAGTTAGGCTGCACCCCCTTAAATCACTACAAAACCAAGTTAGGCTGCACCCCCTCAAATCACTACAAAACCAAGTTAGGCTGCACCCCCTTAAATCACTACAAAACCAAGTTAGGCTGCACCCCCTTAAATCACTACAAAACCAAGTTAGGCTGCACCCCCTTAAATCACTACAAAACCAAGTTAGGCTGCACCCCCTTAAATCACTACAAAACCAAGTTAGGCTGCACCCCCTCAAATCACTACAAAACCAAGTTAGGCTGCACCCCCTTAAATCACTACAAAACCAAGTTAGGCTGCACCCCCTTAAATCCCTACAAAACCAAGTTAGGCTGCACCCCCTTAAATCACTACAAAACCAAGTTAGGCTGCACCCCCTTAAATCCCTACAAAACCAAGTTAGGCTGCACCCCCTTAAATCACTACAAAACCAAGTTAGGCTGCACCCCCTTAAATCACTACAAAACCAAGTTAGGCTGCACCCCCTTAAATCACTACAAAACAGTCAGTTATCTACCTGTGATGTTCGTTAGTGAAAGTGTAAACGTGTTTTTCCTTGTCGTGAAGGATGTCTTTCAATCGCTTGTAAATGGGAGCGCTCCTGTGGCGGACCTCTTGGAGTACAGTCTGCAGAATGATCACGTTCTTGATCAAGGGATCCTCCAGGATATCAATCTACAGACATTAAACGGGATATTGATTCAGCATGGTAGAATGTCACAGCTGAAAGTTAGTCAAATTAGTGTTAGCTAGATCAGGGTTTCCCAAACTTGATCCTGCACGTTGTGGTTTCTACCCCAGCACTACATAGCTGACTCAAATATCCAACTCATCATCGAGCTTTGATTATTTTCATCTGCTGTGTAGGGCAAAAACCAAAACGTGCACCCGGGGGACGGGGCAGGACCGAGCTTGGGAAACCCTGAGCTTGATAAATTAACTTTCACCAGAGGCGTGTCAGACATCTAAACTGTAGTGATGCGGTGGGACAATCTAGCGTTTACTTTAGACATGTCCTTTTTGTATTGATTTGTTGTTAATAATAACGTTTACGTTAGACATTATTCCACAGTAACGTACCTGGCTCAACACAACGTTTGTGTCTGGGAGTAAATAGTGTGGGAAAGAACACAAGTTGCTTTCAATGCAAGCGTCTTTCTGCAACACAGACTCTTCTTGCTTGCATTCTGTACAAACTTCACTTCCGCACCAAATGTCGTCTCGCAGGTAGTGCTCACGGACTATTTTCATGATCCCGCCTGATCGGGTTTTCTTTACGAAAGTTTTTGATTTCAACATTACTACGATAAATATCTATTACAACAGTAATTTTGATACGTTTCTACTCATAGGTGTACATCAACAAACAGACCGATGTACACACGTGGGAGGAGGGAAGATAAAAACATTTCCGGGGTTTCTTGTGACGGATCATATCTGATTCAGATTCTATTGTGAAAGTTACCAGATACTTTGTGTACTTTTTATACATGTATCAATTAAATCTGTGTATTTTAGAAACAATTTAGGGGGAATTTTATGATCGATAATTAAATATGTCATAATATAATATTTTCCAACTCTGTGTAAAACTATGTAAGGCCATCTTCTTTTTCTTCTTCATTTTAATCTTGGTGTGCAAACCAACCTTCAGAAGCGTTACAGCTCCGTAGCGGGCTGGAGTGTGATAGAGACAGCGCAAGTCCTCGTCAACAACACTTGCATGCATAATCAGGGTGGAATACGTCATCTTGTTTCCTTGAAAACTATAAAGAGGTCTGTAGCGACTGATAATGTAATAACTGCCAATAATGTAATATCGGCTAATAATGTAATAACTTTCACATTTAACATTTTATAAATGCTGATAATGTAATAAATTGCCAATAATGTGTAATAAATATGCTGAACGCATAACGTAATAACATTTTTGAGTATAATGTAATAGTTACTACAGTTAGTTAATACATTATGCGTTGATTATGACATAAAGTGTGTAACTTTTTTTTAATCAATAGTGTCATGATTTCAACCAATGATGCAATAACAACCTAAAATCACTATCTTTGTTTAATGTCATGCATATTAAGTGTCACACACTTGAGGAATACTTTTCATTTGCATCCATTACCACAACAGACTTGCAGGGGGAGGGGTTCACTAACAGACTGACTGACTGATTCACTCACTAACACTTAACCCATTGACCCAAGGTCAACATCTCTGTTTTTCCACCACTTTCATCTATCTGCCTTTACAGTCCTTTTATGTGCCTCACACATGGAAGTATGACACCTTTTCTTTTTCAGGTCAACCAGTACAAGAACCTTTTAATAGAACGTTGCCTTAACAGCTCTATTTTACATATGTTCTGGTCTTGTGTAGATGTGACAACATTTTGGGACTGTATTATCTGTAATATCTAAGTGTGTCGGAATTCAAATGCCTCAATCTCCCTGTTTATCTCGGCTGGGAAACATGAGTATGGGCCCTCAGAGGGGTTGGATTAAATGAGGAAGACACATTTGGGACTGTATTATCTGTAATATCTAAGTGTGTATTACATTATCAGCATGTATTACATCATCAGCATGTATTACATCATCAGCATGTATTACATCATCAGCATGTATTACATCAGCATGCATTACATTATAAATGCAAAAGATAATATCTTACTACCAACTATTACATTATTGGCAGTTGTTACATCATCAACTGCCATTTCAGGGCAGATCTCAGTGAAACTCAGTGACCCCTCTGAACAGATGGGGGCCACTAAGTGCAATGGTTACCTTGGTTACATCATAAATGAAGGTACCGTGTAGGTAAGGGGACATTGATTTGTTTATTCAAGTAAGGGGACATTGATTTGTTTATTCAAGAAAGGGGACAATGATTTGATCATTCAGGTAAGGGGACATTGATTCGTTTATTCATGACGTTTGATTTGTCGTTATCTATTCTGCATGTGTGTGGTTGGGTGTAGGTCAACTGTTGCCCTACTTCTTGCCAATGTCTGCTGCACTCTAATACTGTCCATGGCTAGGTTACTGTCTCATACCATCACACTGTCCATGGCTAGGTTACTGTCTCATACTGTCCATGGCTAGGTTACTGTCTCATACTGTCCATGGCTAGGTTACTGTCTCATACCATCACACTGTCCATGGCTAGGTTACTGTCTCATACTGTCCATGGCTAGGTTACTGTCTCATACTGTCCATGGCTAGGTTACTGTCTCATACTGTCCATGGCTAGGTTACTGTCTCATACTGTCCATGGCTAGGTTACTGTCTCATACCATCACACTGTCCATGGCTAGGTTACTGTCTCATACTGTCCATGGCTAGGTTACTGTCTCATACTGTCCATGGCTAGGTTACTGTCTCATACTGTCCATGGCTAGGTTACTGTCTCATACTGTCCATGGCTAGGTTACTGTCTCATACTATCCATGGCTAGGTTACTGTCTCATACTATCCATGGCTAGGTTACTGTCTCATACTGTCCATGGCTAGGTTACTGTCTCATACCATCACACTGTCCATGGCTAGGTTACTGTCTCATACTGTCCATGGCTAGGTTACTGTCTCATACTGTCCATGGCTAGGTTACTGTCTCATACTGTCCATGGCTAGGTTACTGTCTCATACTGTCCATGGCTAGGTTACTGTCTCATACTGTCCATGGCTAGGTTACTGTCTCGTACTGTCCATGGCTAGGTTACTGTCTCATACTGTCCATGGCTAGGTTACTGTCTCATACTGTCCATGGCAAGGTTACTGTCTCATACTGTCCATGGCTAGGTTACTGTCTCATACTGTCCATGGCTAGGTTACTGTCTCATACTGTCCATGGCTAGGTTACTGTCTCATACTATCCATGGCTAGGTTACTGTCTCATACTGTCCATGGCTAGGTTACTGTCTCATACCATCACACTGTCCATGGCTAGGTTACTGTCTCATACTGTCCATGGCTAGGTTACTGTCTCATACTGTCCATGGCTAGGTTACTGTCTCATACTATCCATGGCTAGGTTACTGTCTCATACCATCACACTGTCCATGGCTAGGTTACTGTCTCATACTGTCCATGGCTAGGTTACTGTCTCATACTGTCCATGGCCAGGTTACTGTCTCATACTGTCCATGGCTAGGTTACTGTCTCATACTGTCCATGGCTAGGTTACTGTCTCATACCATCACACTGTCCATGGCTAGGTTACTGTCTCATACTGTCCATGGCTAGGTTACTGTCTCATACTGTCCATGGCTAGGTTACTGTCTCATACTGTCCATGGCTAGGTTACTGTCTCATACTGTCCATGGCTAGGTTACTGTCTCATACTATCCATGGCTAGGTTACTGTCTCATACTGTCCATGGCTAGGTTACTGTCTCATACCATCACACTGTCCATGGCTAGGTTACTGTCTCATACTGTCCATGGCTAGGTTACTGTCTCATACTGTCCATGGCTAGGTTACTGTCTCATACTGTCCATGGCTAGGTTACTGTCTCATACTGTCCATGGCTAGGTTACTGTCTCATACTGTCCATGGCTAGGTTACTGTCTCGTACTGTCCATGGCTAGGTTACTGTCTCATACTGTCCATGGCTAGGTTACTGTCTCATACTGTCCATGGCAAGGTTACTGTCTCATACTGTCCATGGCTAGGTTACTGTCTCATACTGTCCATGGCTAGGTTACTGTCTCATACTGTCCATGGCTAGGTTACTGTCTCATACTATCCATGGCTAGGTTACTGTCTCATACTGTCCATGGCTAGGTTACTGTCTCATACCATCACACTGTCCATGGCTAGGTTACTGTCTCATACTGTCCATGGCTAGGTTACTGTCTCATACTGTCCATGGCTAGGTTACTGTCTCATACTATCCATGGCTAGGTTACTGTCTCATACCATCACACTGTCCATGGCTAGGTTACTGTCTCATACTGTCCATGGCTAGGTTACTGTCTCATACTGTCCATGGCCAGGTTACTGTCTCATACTGTCCATGGCTAGGTTACTGTCTCATACTGTCCATGGCTAGGTTACTGTCTCATACCATCACACTGTCCATGGCTAGGTTACTGTCTCATACCATCACACTGTCCATGGCTAGGTTACTGTCTCATACTGTCCATGGCTAGGTTACTGTCTCATACTGTCCATGGCTAGGTTACTGTCTCATACTGTCCATGGCTAGGTTACTGTCTCATACTGTCCATGGCTAGGTTACTGTCTCATACTATCCATGGCTAGGTTACTGTCTCATACCATCACACTGTCCATGGCTAGGTTACTGTCTCATACTGTCCATGGCTAGGTTACTGTCTCATACTGTCCATGGCTAGGTTACTGTCTCATACTGTCCATGGCTAGGTTACTGTCTCATACTATCCATGGCTAGGTTACTGTCTCATACCATCACACTGTCCATGGCTAGGTTACTGTCTCATACTGTCCATGGCTAGGTTACTGTCTCACACTGTCCATGGCCAGGTTACTGTCTCATACTGTCCATGGCTAGGTTACTGTCTCATACTGTCCATGGCTAGGTTACTGTCTCACACTGTCCATGGCCAGGTTACTGTCTCACACTGTCCATGGCTAGGTTACTGTCTCATACTGTCCATGGCTAGGTTACTGTCTCATACTGTCCATGGCTAGGTTACTGTCTCATACTGTCCATGGCTAGGTTACTGTCTCATACTGTCCATGGCTAGGTTACTGTCTCATACTGTCCATGGCTAGGTTACTGTCTCATACTGTCCATGGATAGGTTACTGTCTCATACTGTCCATGGCTAGGTTACTGTCTCATACTGTCCATGGCTAGGTTACTGTCTCATACTGTCCATGGCTAGGTTACTGTCTCATACTGTCCATGGATAGGTTACTGTCTCATACTGTCCATGGCTAGGTTACTGTCTCATATTGTCCATGGCTAGGTTACTGTCTCATACTGTCCATGGCTAGGTTACTGTCTCATATTGTCCATGGCTAGGTTACTGTCTCATACTGTCCATGGCTAGGTTACTGTCTCATACTGTCCATGGCTAGGTTACTGTCTCATACCATCACACTGTCCATGGCTAGGTTACTGTCTCATACCATCACACTGTCCATGGCTAGGTTACTGTCTAATATTGTCCATGGCTAGGTTACTGTCTCATACTGTCCATGGATAGGTTACTGTCTAATATTGTCCATGGCTAGGTTACTGTCTCATACTGTCCATGGCTAGGTTACTGTCTAATATTGTCCATGGCTAGGTTACTGTCTAATATTGTCCATGGCTAGGTTACTGTCTCATACTGTCCATGGATAGGTTACTGTCTAATATTGTCCATGGCTAGGTTACTGTCTCATACTGTCCATGGCTAGGTTACTGTCTCATACTGTCCATGGCTAGGTTACTGTCTCATACTGTCCATGGCTAGGTTACTGTCTCATATTGTCCATGGCTAGGTTACTGTCTCATACTGTCCATGGCTAGGTTACTGTCTCATACTGTCCATGGCTAGGTTACTGTCTCATACCATCACACTGTCCATGGCTAGGTTACTGTCTCATACCATCACACTGTCCATGGCTAGGTTACTGTCTAATATTGTCCATGGCTAGGTTACTGTCTCATACTGTCCATGGATAGGTTACTGTCTCATACTGTCCATGGCTAGGTTACTGTCTAATATTGTCCATGGCTAGGTTACTGTCTAATATTGTCCATGGCTAGGTTACTGTCTCATACTGTCCATGGATAGGTTACTGTCTAATATTGTCCATGGCTAGGTTACTGTCTCATACTGTCCATGGCTAGGTTACTGTCTAATATTGTCCATGGCTAGGTTACTGTCTCATACTGTCCATGGATAGGTTACTGTCTAATATTGTCCATGGCTAGCAAAATATACTCATTACTACATCCCTTAATAATGGCAGCCACACATCCATGGTCGATTACCACTGTTGTTGCTTTGTAGAGCAGCTCATTGAGTTTTGTCCTGATGAGTTCTTTATCATCATCCTCAAGTGTTTTTCCAGTCTCACTGATAACAGTCGACTCAGGTAACTCACCTTTCAGGTTTACATGTGTGTACTGTTTTGGCTCAGAGTATGCCACACCTCCCTCCCTGACCACCTTACCCTTCAGCACCTTACCCTTCAGGACCTTATCCTTCAGGACCTTATCCTTCAGGACAGAAAGGGTAGATAGAGTAAGACAGAGAGAGAGACAGAGAGCGAGAAAGACAGAGAGAGAGAGAGAGAGAGAGACAGAGACAGAGACAGACAGAGAGAGAGAGGGAGAGAGAGACAGAGACAGACAGAGAGAGAGACAGAAAGATAGAGAGAGAGACGGAGAGAGAGAGAGAGAGACGGAGAGAGAGAGAGAGAGAGAGAGAGAGAGAGAGAGAGAGAAAGGAAAGATATAGAGAGAGACAGAAAGATATAGAGAGAGACGGAGGAGAGAGAGAGAGACGGAGAGAGAGAGAGAGAGAGAGAGAAAGAAAATTCTAAATTCCACGATCATCAGCCACTAACTATTGTGAACACTGGTCTTCTTCAAGGTGAGTTAAACAGATACATCTATCATTTTCTATAAAGGGGGTACATCTTTGGTAGTGGTCTCATACCGTTCCTGAGTTTCACAGTTTGAAATGATCCTACATGATATTGACTGAGAGATGCATCATTAAGAGCAGTTGGTAGCTGGGATTTCCGTATCCCTGTGTGTTTTTCTGAGATGTTTAACTTTGTTTGTTAAGGAAAGGCTATGGCATGGTTAGTGTTCTGTTATCACAGTTCTCAATAAGGTGCAAGCCATAACACTATTATGCTATAGCAACACTATTAAGCCCTAACAACACTATTAAGCCCTAACAACACTATTAAGTCCTAACAACACTATTAAGTCCTAACAACACTATTAAGCCCTAACAACACTATTAAGCCATAGCAACACTATTAAGCCCTAACAACACTATTAAGCCATAGCAACACTATTAAGCCCTAACAACACTATTAAGCCCTAACAACACTATTAAGTCCTAACAACACTATTAAGCCCTAACAACACTATTAAGCCATAGCAACACTATTAAGCCCTAACAACACTATTAAGCCATAGCAACACTATTAAGCCCTAACAACACTATTAAGCCATAGCAACACTATTAAGCCCTAACAACACTATTAAGCCATAGCAACACTATTAAGCCCTAACAACACTATTAAGCCATAGCAACACTATTAAGCCCTAACAACACTATTAAGCCCTAACAACACTATTAAGCCATAACAACACTATTAAGCCATAGCAACACTATTAAGCCCTAACAACACTATTAAGCCATAGCAACACTATTAAGCCCTAACAACACTATTAAGCCATAGCAACACTATTAAGCCCTAACAACACTATTAAGCCCTAACAACACTATTAAGCCATAACAACACTATTAAGCCCTAACAACACTATTAAGCCATGTCAACACTATTAAGCCATAGCAACACTATTAAGCCATGACAACACTATTAAGCCATAGCAACACTATTAAGCCCTAACAACACTATTAAGCCCTAACAACACTATTAAGCCCTAAAAACACTATTAAGCTCTAACAACACTATTAAGCAATGTCAACACTATTAAGCCATGTCAACACTATTAAGCCATAGCAACACTATTAAGCCATGACAACACTATTAAGCCCTAACAACACTATTAAGCCATGACAACACTATTAAGCCCTAACAACACTATTAAGCCCTAACAACACTATTAAGCCATAGCAACACTATTAAGCCATGACAACACTATTAAGCCATAGCAACACTATTAAGCCATGACAACACTATTAAGCCCTAACAACACTATTAAGCCCTAACAACACTATTAAGCCATAACAACACTATTAAGCCCTAACAACACTATTAAGCCCTAAAAACACTATTAAGCTCTAACAACACTATTAAGCAATGTCAACACTATTAAGCCATGTCAACACTATTAAGCCATAGCAACACTATTAAGCCATGACAACACTATTAAGCCCTAACAACACTATTAAGCCATGACAACACTATTAAGCCCTAACAACACTATTAAGCCCTAACAACACTATTAAGCCATAGCAACACTATTAAGCCATGACAACACTATTAAGCCATAGCAACACTATTAAGCCATGACAACACTATTAAGCCCTAACAACACTATTAAGCCCTAACAACACTATTAAGCCATAACAACACTATTAAGCCATGGCAACACTATTAAGCCATAGCAACACTATTAAGCCCTAGCAACACTATTAAGCCCTAACAACACTATTAAGCCATAACAACACTATTAAGCCATGTCAACACTATTAAGCCCTAACAACACTATTAAGCCATAACAACACTATTAAGCCCTAGCAACACTATTAAGCCCTAACAACACTATTAAGCCATAACAACACTATTAAGCCCTAACACTATTAAGCCATAACAAAACTATTAAGCCACATGGAACCAAAGTCTGTTGTTCTCAACCAGTTAAGTTTGTGATTGTTCAATCATAACTTATGTTCTGTGTGTTGAACATTATTGCTTAATCAAACATACCATCTAGCATGCCATTCTTAACCACATCAGGAAGCGTTCATCATAAAACAGATAAATCCACATTCAGGTATGTCCTCAGGACAGGTCATTGGAATGTTGGAACGTAGCAGGTGACCCAGGTGTGTGAGTGTTCATCACACCAATATCTTTGTTACATTTCATTTTTCTTCTAGCACAGATTGGAACATCCTCGCCTGCTTTCTACAATGTCTGTTTTCAGTCAGAAGTCTAAGCCTGTCAGATGGAGTAAGGAGATGAGTGCCAGTCAGAACATCGCTGACAGCAGCAGGAAGAAGACCAGTCTGCTGAAAGACAACAGCTGGATCAGACGCAGCATGGAGGAGGAGGAGGAGCTAGTGGAGTAAGTGGGACACACACACACACAAAAACACACACATCCTTAGAGACAAACACATACACGAGTACACACACACATACCACACACTACACACACACACACACACACACACACAGTGTGGAGAGGTTCTGAGCTGTCTCAAATCTGCTGACACTGTCACCATGGTAAGAAGTTTACCAATGTCAAACATCTAAATGATTTGACAATATAAAATTAGGTAGAATTCTCTCTCTCTAACATCCATCTCCCTCTGTCTGTTTGATGCTAACCACAGCCTGCAGTCTGAGGTGGGCCAGCCCAACCCTTCCACTGCCAGTCCTAGCACCCCAGTCAACCATCTGACCAAGAGGTACATTTACATTATGTTTATCTTAGCAGCGTTCCTGCCTAGAAGGCCAGCATCCCGGAGTCGCCTCTTCACTGTTGACGTTGCGACTGGTGTTTTGCGGGTACTATTTAATGAAGCTGCCAGTTGAGGACTTATGAGGTGTCCGTTTCTCAAACTAGACACTAATATAATTGTCTTCTTGCTCAGTTGTGCACCGGGGCCTCCCACTCCTCTTTCTTTTCTGGTTAGAGCCAGTTTGCGTTGTTCTGTGAAGTTTCTTGGCAATTTCTCACATTGAATGACTTCATTTCTCAGAACAAGAGTAGACTGACGAGTTTAAGAAGAAGGTTCTTTGTTTCTGGCCATTTTGAGCCTGTAATCGAACCCACAAATGCTGACGCTCCAGATACTCAACTAGTCTAAAGAAGGCCAGTTTTATTGCTTCTTTAATCAGAACAACAGTTTTCAGCTGTGCTAGCATAATTGCAAAAGGGTTTTCTAATGATTAATTAAACTTGGATTAACTAACACAACGTGCCATTGGAACACAGGAGTGATGGCTGCTGATAATGGGCCTCTGTACACCTATGTAGATATTCCATAACAAATCTGCCGTTTCCAGCTACAATAGTCATTTACAACATTAACAATGTCTACACTGTATTTCTGATCAATTTGATGTTATTTTAAATGGACAAAAAAAATTGCTTTTCTTTCAAAAACAAAAACATTTCTAAGTGACCCCAAACTTTTGAACGGTAGTGTATATCTACTATCTGGTAGTCACAGTGTTTTCTTTAACTAGATAGCTACTATCTGGTAGTCACAGTGTTTTCTTTAACTAGATAGCTACTATCTGGTAGTCACAGTGTTTTCTTTAACTAGATAGCTACTATCTGGTAGTCACAGTGTTTTCTTTAACTAGATAGCTACTATCTGGTATTCACAGTGTTTTCTCTAACTGATAGTCACTCTCTACCTGTATCTTCATCATATTTAGTCATTCTCACACAGGTGTGTCTCTTTACCTCACAAATGTATTTGTGTTTTTCGTTTGTTTCGTTTTACCTCAGCCCTCCACTTCCTCCAAAGACCAAGACTGTGTCCTTCGTTTTAAGGTAAAGAGGTCCAAATTCGAACTCAGGGGACTAAAATTGTACCAAACTCACAAAAAAACTGTCAGACCCTCCTATTCGTGCACTTATCCCTCCTATTAGTGCACTGAACCGTAACTGTCTTCCCTCTCCTCACAGCACCACCTCAAAGAGCATGAAAGACTCCAAGACAGCCAGAAGTCCTGGCAGCACCTCCCCAAAGTCCCTAAACTCCCCCACGTAAGTCAGACACATAGAACAAGTGACTTTACATGAATTTAAAGTTTGATTATGTATGTGAGCTTTTATTTAATGCTGTATTACAGTAACTGACCAAAAATCTTGTTTCATTTCCGTGTGGTCATGTAGAAGCTCATCGCTGAAGAGCCCATCCTTGTCCCTCTTTACGGCAAGGGTCTTTTCCTCCCCCAAAAAACTATTCTACTCCCCACTAAGCCCTCCAGAAGTACTCCCCCACTCCATTACCCACATCACTGATGAAGAGCCACCGGCAGTCCCAACAACTCCACCACCTCCAACAACTCTACCACCACCACCTCCTCCAACAACTCCACCACCACCCCCTCCAACAACTCCACCACCACCACCACCTCCACCAACTCTACCACCACCACTGCCTCCAACAACTCTACCACCACCACTTCCAACAACTCCACCACCACCTCCAACAACAACTCCACCACCACCACCACCTCCAACAACACTACCACCATCTCCATCAACTCCACCACCACCACCTCCAACAACTCCACCACCACCACCTCCAATGACCGAGTCACCAATGCTCCAAGCTTCAATCAGTGAGATCAGGTACTTTCTTACTTTTTAACTCTGCACTGTGATTATTATTTGATCCTGCTGGTCATCTATGAACGTTTGAACATCTTGAAGAACGATCTGGCCTTAATGACCATGTACTCTTATCTCCACCCAGCACAGCCAGAAGAGGAATTTGCTAAATGTATGATATGTTACGAATTCCAATTTGTTGTGGCTTACGTTGGCTAGGTGGCTAAAGCTAATGTTAGCTAGGTGGAGAACATTAGCTAGGCTAGGGGTTAGGGTTAAGATTAGGAGTTAAGTTAAAGGGTAGTTGCAATGTTGCTAATTGGCTAAAATGCTAAAGTTGTCCATGATGAGATTTGAACACGCAACATTTGGGGTTTTGCCTTAAGTAACCTTCTGTCTTATGTAACCATACCCAACGTAACATATCATACTGATTTGTCCTGGAATTATTTTTACTATGTTACGTCTAGTCTATGAGACCAGGCTGTCATAAGGGGGAAGATTTGTTTTTAGAATTCTCTAAATATTTCCAATGTTATTCATTTCTATGTTGGCTTTATGCCTGGAAATGCCTTTCTCCGGATTTCAAACTCTCCAAAAAAGTGTTTAAAATTCTAAAAACTGTCAATAATGAATATGAACTGAAAAAGGATTTTATGTATTTTCTTGCAATAGCCCTCTCTGACTTTAAATAATATTTATCTCAAAACTGTGATTCCGATAAAATGTGTCCGGAGATTTGATCAACTCTGTCAGATTTGTCTAAAATCCTAAATGAATCAGGACTGAGCAGGGTCAGCGACACCATAACAACCCTTCTTCATTCTCTCCTCTCTCAGTTTAGAGACCAGACTCACTGACCCTCCCTCCCTGACTCCAACCCAGACTCTCCTCTCCATACCTAACAGGTCAGTCCTGACTCCAACCCAGACTCTCCTCTCTAGTCCATACCCAACATGTCAGCCATTTGTTTTGTGTTCATGTAGCAAATCAATTTGTCTGAACAGTTCAATAAATGTTAAAGATTATAATGTGTAAATGAACACTGTATCAGGACTGCGTTTGTCTTATTGAACATCACAGGTGCTAACACTGTGTTCTCTCTATACCCAACTCACTACTGCCCTCTGCTGTACAGGAGTGTGACCAAGGGCCTGTGTTCGTACTGCTGTAAACCAATGGTGGCTGGAGCCAACATGATCCTGGAGGATCTTCAGATCTACAGCCACTCATCCTGCTTCAAGGTAAAGCAACACACCTGTCTATTCAACATATATCTATGTGTGTCCCAATTGCCTCTCCTAAGCTCTTTAAACTGCACTACTTCAGACCAGGCCCAATGGATCCTATAGGCTCTGGTCAAAAGTAGTGCACTATATAGGGAATAGTGTGGCATTTTCACACACCTACAGTACGTCTCACACATCTACACGTCTATCTATTCAACACACATCTACACGTCTATCTATTCAACACACATCTCCACGTCTATCTATTCAACACACATCTACACGTCTATCTATTCAACACACATCTACATGTCTATCTATTCAACACACATCTACACGTCTATCTATTCAACACACATCTACACATCTATCTACTCAACACACATCTACAGGAAGTCACACATTCCACATAATTGTGCTGTAGTGATAACTGGATATGCCCTCTAGATGTGTATCATGTGTGCAGTCAGGCAGTCAATCAGCAGGCAGTCAGTTAATCAGCAAGCAGTCAGTCAATCAGCAGGCAGTCAGTTGGCAGTCAGGCAGTCAGTCAATCAGCAGGCAGTCAGTTGGCAGTCAGTCAATCAGCAGGCAGTCAGTCAATCAGTTGGCAGTCAATCAGCAGGCAGTCAGTCAATCGGCAAGCAGTCAATCAGCAGGCAGTCAGCAGTCAGTCAATCAGCAGGCAGTCAGTCAATCAGTTGGCAGTCAGTCAATCAGTTGGCAGTCAGTCAATCAGGCAGGCAATCAGTAGGCAGTTATTCATGTGATTGAAATAATCTGTCTCTGAACCCATACTGTATGTAACCATCTTCCTCTCCCCCCTTCCCACTCCCTCTCTCCTCTACAGTGTGAGGTGTGCCATTGTCCTCTAGGAGACCTCCATGTAGGAGACAGTATGTGGCTCCACAGAGGGACAGTGCACTGTGAAGGCTGCTTCAGCACAACCAGAGGTGTGTGTGTGTGTGTGTGTGTGTGTGTCCACAACAAATCCGTCATGCTGGCTTGGCTCTAATCCAGCCCCGTACGGTTTCTTTACAGAGAAGTCTCTCCTCTAGGGAAGGATGACAGAACGCTCACGTCTCCACGGTAACACAGACAGAACAAGGAGACAGCGCTTCAGAAGTCGGAAAAGGACACATTGCTTTTACATGGGTGGATCTGGTGGTCGACTCAACAGTAAATTACATTTTATAATGTAATCTGGATCTATAGTCTTCACAACCTCTCTTGCTGATTATTGTCTCATATAGAATCAGATCCAATGATCTGGACGGATTCTTTATGTACTTGTGTATTTATCTACTTTCATGTGATATGACGATTTGTTAAATCACATTACAATATAACCACCAACTGACATCAGCATGTAGACATGTTTATTAAAATGGACATCTTCACATGTTGTACATTCCACCTACACTGATTTACAAAGCAACAAACTACTATATATATATATACAGTATATACACATACCAGTATCTATATATTTATAAAATACATCAGGAGAGAGCCAGAGAGGGGGAGGGCCAGAGAGGGGGAGGGCCAGAGAGAGTTAGAGCCAGAGAGAGAGAGAGCCAGAGAGGGGGAGAGAGAGCCAGAGAGGGGGAGAGAGAGCCAGAGAGGGGGAGAGAGAGCCAGAGAGGGGGAGAGAGAGCCAGAGAGGGGGAGAGAGAGCCAGAGAGGGGGAGAGAGAGCCAGAGAGGGGGAGAGAGAGCCAGAGAGAGCCAGAGAGGGGGAGAGAGCCAGAGAGAGCCAGAGAGGGGGAGAGAGCCAGAGAGGGGGAGAGGAGGTTTGTTTAAGGTCATGTTTATACACATTGTGTTATTGGTGTCAGGGGAGAAGGCAGAAGACAGTAAGTCCTTGTTTGTGCAGAGTAAACCACTGCATCCCAAATAGCACCCCATTCCCTATATAGTGCACTACTTTAGACCTGAGCCCATGTGTATAACGTCGACAGCCCAGGCACTAAACAGAAGGAAGCCTGGAACTAAAGTTAAGATGTTATTCAACATGTAACAATCTTAAAAAAAGGCTAATCTTGAAATCAGACGTCACTGAAATGATCTGAGAAGTGACGGAAAAGATGGGTCCATTTTGAATATCCATCCAGAGATGACCATACAGAAGGATGGATGGTACTGAAGCTGTCTGAAATGGAACCCAATGTCCTATATAGTGCACTACTTTTGACCAGACCCATTATGTGCCCTGGTCCAAAGTAGTACACTACATACTAAATAGGGAGCCAGACAGTGTTAAAGGTGTTGTCCACTGACATCATCTCCTCCAAAACGTGCCACTCTTGGGGGGGTGGAGTTACTGTGATTAATGTGTCCAATCGGTACGCCTGACCTAGTTATCCTGGCCAATCACTGTGCATGGAATCAGCGACTGGAATAGTCCGCCATGCCCACAAATATGCTACTGGCTTTACACACACAATAATTATTAGTTTTAATTTGTGTTTTCCCCAAATATCAGGGGAACAATACCTTTGGCGTGTAACAAAACCTTTTAGACTGCTTCCATCCTACTTCACCCTCTTTCAATGATTAAAGAAACATCATTTAGGTCTTCAATCATGTAACGGACAGTGATTCATCCTTTATGAAATAACAGAACATTAAGTACAGAACCGGTGCAGTAGTGAAGTATGGAGGGAATAGAGAGGCAGACAGCAACACCATCTACAACATGTAGAGTCATACCTGGCTGTTTCTATTCACATGGTGATCAGGACAGGCTTTTCAATTAAAGGCTGAATTAAAATAAACATTGTTTTGATCAGAGCTCCATCCCCAAAGACAGAGGGTAAATCCCAAATGGACAGAGGTCCTGGTCAAATGTAGTGTATTATATAGGAAATAGGGTGCCACCTGAGAAACAGACAGACACACAACACCCTTCACCAACAGAGAAACAAACTGAATCTTCATCATAGAGAAGAAGAACAGAGAAGGAAGTGTGTGTGAGAAGAGGGGTTTCACTTAGTCTGTGCTCATCAAATGGTCTATTGCAAAATCCAAAAGTTTGACATTTCACACATTTTAAAAAGTCAAAATAGTTTGACAGATAAATCAGTTTTCTATAAACCTTGCAAGCAGCATGAGAACAAAACAATTAAAGCAAATAGACTGCAATGCATTTTCCATTTTACTGTTCACAAAATGCTCATCTGGTTTTAACGCATCGGTACAAAAACAATTTATATTTTACCGGCTAAGTTGCATAATTGAAGGATTCCCTGTAAATCAATGTGTTAATACAAATGCTGATTTCTTGCTTTGTTCGACCCACAATCATGTTGTTCACTGATCTACATGAACTGGGACAGGACCATAGAGATGTATAGAGATCATTACTTGGAAATAACACGATTTGCATGGGCTTTGCCACTGAGCGCTTCCACTATTTTAAAGTAGTCAACTGGACAGGGATTCCTATGAGTTGGGAGTGATCAGTCAATGATCAGAGCATTGTCTTCTTCAAAATTGGTTTGCTTAGTTTGTAAATGGCTTTAAGCTATATCACCGCCTTCTAGTGGCCACAATAAATTAATTACAAGATTAGGTTCAAGACCCCAGACAATGCAGGTGGCGGTAAATCACTAATATGAGCGATACACCTTTTCAAACATCAAAAGAATTAGAAAATGTACTACTTTAAAATGGTGATAGCCTCAGTGGTGCTGCCCATGCTGTCACTGACACCATAATGGGACAGATACAAAGCTGAGAACTCTATAAATAGGACATAGCTTAGCCTGAATGCCAGTCTGTTTGTGTCACCATGACAACTCCTTGTCACTCATAGTCATGCCAAAAATAATTGGCTTGTTTAATAGCAATGAAGTTGGCATGAGCACAAACAGATCTGGGACCAGGTTAAACGTAGCTTTGGTTAGTGAAACATTAGCCAATTCTTCTGTTCTGTGTTTTAGCATTTCACATCCCATAGAGCTGGGTCACGTTCATCAGGGAACACCGAAGCAAAACGCTTTGCAGTGGAAAAGGAAAACAAGTTTGTTTTTCGAGATGGCTCAGCTAGTCCCTCTCCCGTTTTCTTCAGTTTGGTGCCTAATGAATACGGCCCTGGTCTGAGCTGAAACCAGCTAGCATCAGGTTAGCTGGATGTTTCAACCCCACCTTGGTTAGCAAAGTGAAAACCAAACCATTGTTTTTTTTGCTTGAAGGCAGAGAGACAGTTCTTGAGAAGTGTGGACACAAGGTTTGGGTTGGGGAGCAGGTTGGAGGGGTGAGAGAGCGTGTGCAACACAGCAGAACATTTAGAAACACTTAGGAACTCTCCTGGCTGTGAATGCAGCCTCACTGAGGAATCATCGTCTTCAAGTTCAGTCTCAGATACCAGCAGCAGAGAGGAGCCACTGTAGTGAAGGAGGAGGTGCCTAACTGGTCTGCTAGTACTGTGTTCTGCAGTAAGACCCTGCCCAGGGATAGATTCAAACTCACCTCAGGTTTGGGCCTGGACCAGGACAGACATAGCAGAGATTCAGCACTGGACCAGGACAGACATAGCAGAGGAGGGGTTCAGCACTGGACCAGGACAGACATAGCAGAGGAGGGGTTCAGCACTGGACCAGGACAGACATAGCAGTGGAGGGGTTCAGCACTGGACCAGGACAGACATAGCAGAGGAGGGGTTCAGCACTGGACCAGGACAGACATAGCAGAGGAGGGGGTTCAGCACTGGACCAGGACAGACATAGCAGAGGAGGGGTTCAGCACTGGACCAGGACAGACATAGCAGAGGAGGGGTTCAGCACTGGACCAGGACAGACATAGCAGAGGAGGGGGTTCAGCACTGGACCAGGACAGACATAGCAGAGGAGGGGGTTCAGCACTGGACCAGGACAGACATAGCAGAGGAGGGGGTTCAGCACTGGACCAGGACAGACATAGCAGAGGAGGGGTTCAGCACTGGACCAGGACAGACATAGCAGAGGAGGGGTTCAGCACTGGACCAGGACAGACATAGCAGAGGATGGGTTCAGCACTGGACCAGGACAGACATAGCAGAGGAGGGGTTCAGCACTGGACCAGGACAGACATAGCAGAGGATGGGTTCAGCACTGGACCAGGACAGACATAGCAGAGGATGGGTTCAGCACTGGACCAGGACAGACATAGCAGAGGAGGGGTTCAGCACTGGACCAGGACAGACATAGCAGAGGATGGGTTCAGCACTGGACCAGGACAGACATAGCAGAGGAGGGGTTCAGCACTGGACCAGGACAGACATAGCAGAGGAGGGGTTCAGCACTGGACCAGGACAGACATAGCAGAGGATGGGTTCAGCACTGGACCAGGACAGACATAGCAGAGGATGGGTTCAGCACTGGACCAGGACAGACATAGCAGAGGATGGGTTCAGCACTGGACCAGGACAGACATAGCAGAGGAGGGGTTCAGCACTGGACCAGGACAGACATAGCAGAGGAGGGGTTCAGCACTGGACCAGGACAGACATAGCAGAGGAGGGGTTCAGCACTGGACCAGGACAGACATAGCAGAGGATGGGTTCAGCACTGGACCAGGACAGACATAGCAGAGGAGGGGTTCAGCACTGGACCAGGACAGACATAGCAGAGGAGGGGTTCAGCACTGGACCAGGACAGACATAGCAGAGGAGGGGTTCAGCACTGGACCAGGACAGACATAGCAGAGGAGGGGTTCAGCACTGGACCAGGACAGACATAGCAGAGGAGGGGTTCAGCACTGGACCAGGACAGACATAGCAGAGGGTTCAGCACTGGACCAGGACAGACATAGCATGTTTAGAGTCATTATGGATGGATGTGGAGTTTGTTCTTGTTGTAGAACTTAATTCACAACTCAGTCGGTCATCAGTCTCCCTGTTGTTTATGAATGGTGGCACTGGAATAAATACCTTCCTTCATTCATTCACAAATGAGCACACACACACACACACACACACACACACACACACGGTAGAGAAGTGTAGTCAGCTCTGTGTTTCTGAGTGTGCTCCAGGGCTGCTCCCACTATGCTGGACCACGGTAGCCATGGTAACCGCTGTGCTTTTATCCACCATAGTCATCATCTGATGTGACCCCCCCACACGCAACCAATCACAGCCCGGACTGCTGCTAGGCTCCTCCCATCACACTGGCTCTGGGCGAGGATTGGGTGGTGGTGGGAAGGGGCTTCATGTGTGGTTGTTGCTATTGGCTAGTTGTCTCCTGGTGGGCGAGTCCCGTACCACCCTCTGGGCGGCACAGTGTGTGTGTACGGGCACGCCTCCTGGAAGACACACACAGTCCGGCTCGCTGAAGGTGTTGTGACACAGAACACAGCCCTTCTTCTCTGATACCAGGACTGGGCTTCTCCTCTGCTTCAACTGATGACACGACAACATGGCCAGAGTTACATCTCACCTTCATCATGACTCAGCAGAACGTAGGAGCAATTACAAACATTTACAATCAGAAGAGCTTTGTAGTAAACACATAATACAGAGATGTGTGTGTATTGTTGTGAATGGTTAGATATTACTACATTGTTGGAGCTAGAAACACAAGCATTTCACTACACCCACAATATCATCTGCTAAACACGTGTATGTGACCAATAAAATGTGATTTGATTTTGTGTGTGTGCGTGTTTGACGTGTGTGTGCGCGCGCAGTGTGTGTGTGTCTCATCGTTCCAGTCTCACCCTGTCGTGCTGCAGCTGTAGGTTCTCTGACCTCGCCAGCCCCAGTGCAACCTGGGAGGTACGGCAGGCGTGCATACTCCCCCGCAGGGCGCGTCCGAGGAACGGGCGAAGCAGCTGCAGGGACCACCCTTCAGGAAGCAGGTCCAGCACGCGCACCGCGTCAAACAGCTCCCCGTGCCGGTTCAACAGATCCACCGCTGCCATCTCCAGCTCCCCGGTGCCGGTACTACTGGGAAGGTCCCGGTCCAGATAGACCCCCAGAAGGAGGTGGAGGAGGCGCTGCTGGTAGGCCGGGTCCCGGGAGGCAGAACCCCTCACGCAGTAGGCCTCAGCAGCGGGGAAGTCTTTGAGCTGGTGCACCAGGATGTGTAACGCCTTATCGTGCTCCTCTAGTTTCCCGTGGAGCGTGGCCCTCTCCAGAAACAACTGGTCATACTCCTGGATCTTACCTGAGGGAGGGGGAGACAGAGCCATAGGTTATGGTAGGTTATAGCCATGTCATCATGGATAAAACCAGGGTTATAGCAGGTTATAGACATTCTCTGGTTACATGCCTCATACCATGTCCTTTTGGATGACCCCATTATTCTGCCAGGAAACTAAATGTGGGTTATTGGTATTGTCTCATGTTTAAACAGTAACAATACTTCAACTGGACTACATCAAACTAAAATTTAACGTGGAAATCAACAACATTGACCACCTCCAAAAGTACACCCCATTTCCTGATGTAGTGCACTACTTTTGACCTGAGCCCTATTCAATGTATACGGAATAGGGTGTCATTTGGGACACAATTACAATGGACAGCTCACCCAGTAGTAGTTGGACGCGGTACAGGCTGGACTCCCTGAGGAGGAGCTGGAGTTTGTCCCGTGCTAGAGACACCTGTTGGTCCGCTGTGGGGGACTGAGACAGGAGAGACAGGACTCTGTCTGTATACTGCACTGCCAGGTGGGTGTGGAGCTTCTCTTTCTACAGAGAGAGACAGACAGACAGACAGACAGCGTGAGAGAGAGACAGCAAGAGAGAGCGACAGAGAGAGACAGACAGCGTGAGAGACAGACAGCAAGAGAGAGCGACAGACAGCAAGAGAGAGCGACAGAGAGAGACAGACAGCAAGAGAGAGCGACAGAGAGAGACAGACAGCAAGAGAGCGACAGAGACAGACAGCAAGAGAGAGCGACAGAGAGAGACAGACAGCAAGAGAGACCAACAGCATGAGAGACCGCAAGAGAGAGAGACAGACAGCAAGAGAGAGCGACAGAGAGAGACAGACAGCGTGAGAGAGAGACAGACAGCGTGAGAGAGAGACAGACAGCGTGAGAGAGAGACAGACAGCGTGAGAGAGAGACAGACAGCGTGAGAGAGCGACAGAGACAGACAGACACAGAGAGAGAGACAGAGAGAGAGACAGACAGACAGAGAGAGAGACAGACAGACAGACACAGAGAGAGAGACAGAGAGAGAGAGAGACAGAGAGAGAGAGAGACAGACAGAGAGACAGACAGACAGAGAGAGAGACAGACAGAGAGAGAGACAGACAGACACAGAGAGAGAGACAGAGAGAGCAGTAAAGAACAAGCACCAGGGAAAGTTAAAGGAGGTAAATCGTGGAGTAATATGCAGAGGGACAAGACAGTTATAATCAACTAATGTCAACAATCGTTACGTCTCGTCCGTTGTAAATACTCGGTACTGCTTATGAATGGGTTATAGTTGTGCTATGAATGGGTTATGAAGTCCTAAGTAGGTACTCTTCAAGTGAAGTATTACCATTATAGACGCTGTTGTTGTAATTATGGCATTTCTTATGTACCCCTTATGAACATGTTCTGAATATGTTCTGAAGTCCTATGTAGTGTATGTTCTGACCTGTATCCGTCGGCCCAGCACCAGGTGTTCCAGGTACAGCAGCAGAGCCTGGCTGTGTTTCCCCAGGTACGTGATGACGTCATCTGGGTTCACCTGGTCCTTAACCTGGTCCTTCTGCTCCTTAACCTGGTCCTTCTGCTCCTTAACCTGGTCCTTCTGCTCCTTAACCTGGTCCTGACCCACCGGCCTCCTGGTGAAGATCTGCACCCCTATCTAGAGAGAGCACAGATAAACACCCATAGAATTACAATAAGTAGAGTCTTCTTTACTCCTATGGGTTTATCCAAAATGGCCGGCAGTCGACATCATTACTTAGTTTCTGCTAGAACTTAGGGCCCTGTTCAAAAGTAGTATACAATATAGGGATGAAGGTGTCATTTGGAACGCAGGCAGAAACGTACCGTCTGGTCTCTCTGCAGGGCCCAGTCTGCATATTTCCACACCAGGTCCGGGTTGGAACAGAAACTCAGGAAGTCCACAACGTACTCATACAGATCAGACCTGGTAGAGTCCTGAAGGTCCCCATTCACTACCCGCACCCACAACTACAGGAGGAGAGGAGAGGCAGAGGAGAGATGTATTCTACAACCCCGTAGTCATTTCATTACAATTCATATTAAATAATAATCAAGATAATGGATTGGATTTATAGGGCTTTTCAACCTAGGTGCTCAAAACACATTAGTTTAAGATGTGGCCATGTTGGATTAGATTTATTAGGATTTGACTTGCCATATAAGAGCCATGGTGGTACTGTCACCGTGTTCAAACTAAGGTAGTGTACAGTAGTAGCATGTTTACCTGTAGAGCAGCTGAATCCTGTCCGTTATAATGGTAGAGGAGGCCTAGTGCAAAATACCTGATGTACAGGAGAAAGATAAACCAACATAAAAACACACTCATTACACACTTTGAAGGCAATAGCATAGCAGGCTACTTTGAAGGCAATATCTTAGTGCCCACTAGGCTGGGCTAGGCTAGCTGCCGTACCCGCTAGACTAGCTGCCGTACCCGCTAGGCTAGCTGCAGTAACCGCTAGGCTAGCTGCAGTAACCGCTAGGCTAGCTGCCGTAACCGCTAGGCTAGCTGCCGTAACCGCTAGGCTAGCTGCCGTAACCGCTAGGCTAGCTGCAGTACCCGCTAGGCTAGCTGCCGTAACCGCTAGGCTAGCTGCCGTAACCGCTAGGCTAGCTGCAGTAACCGCTAGGCTAGCTGCAGTAACCGCTAGGCTAGCTGCAGTACCTGCTAGGCTAGCTGCAGTAACCGCTAGGCTAGCTGCAGTAACCGCTAGGCTAGCTGCAGTAACCGCTAGGCTAGCTGCAGTAACCGCTAGGCTAGCTGCAGTAACCGCTAGGCTAGCTGCCGTAACCGCTAGGCTAGCTGCAGTAACCGCTAGGCTAGCTGCAGTACCTGCTAGGCTAGCTGCAATACCCACTTGTGGTGTTTCTCTAGCCAGGGGGCGCTTTCTGCCAGTAAACAGGCGTTGGGGGAGGCCAGCAGGTCCAGAAGACTCTCGTGGTCCTGCTCAGCGTACAGCTTCAACAGAGCCGTGTCCACGTCCTCCCGGCAGCCATTAGCCCCCTCCGTGCTTCGCACCTCACCCAGGTACGTGATGAGGAACCTATAATAATAATAATAATAATAATAATAATAATAATAATAGCAGCCATTTAGCAGGCACTTTTATCCACTTTTATCTGTATTTTACGTACAGATGGTCCTGGGAATCAAACCCACTATTATGGTGTTGCAAACATCATACTCTACCAACTGAGCAACAGAGGACCACATCTCTTACCTCTTGCACCTCTGGACCTTCTCCTGGTCCCCCTGCGCCAGGTGGTTGAGGTCGGCGAACTCGTGGAGCGGCGGGTGGCAGCGGGTGAAGGAGGAGGAGGCTGGGAGGAGGAGAGGGTAGAGGGAGATCAACTCCCGGACGTCCAACTGACCTGTCCTGAAGTGTTCTTTTGCTTCTAAAAACTGAAGCTGTCCAAACTGTATGAATCCTGCTTGCTGGAGGATTCTTTTGTGCAATATCTGAGGAAGGGGGGGGGGGGTAATGAAAGAGAAAATGAATGATGCATCACATCTCATCCCTCCTATTCTATATTTTACATTTCATAAGGACACAATCACCCCAGTTAAATGAGCCACCTGGGAACACATGATGCATCACTGTCACAATAACCCCCTGGGCTGGACTCACAAAAGACCAAAATAAACTATAGAAATCTACTTTTTTTGTTATTTACCCCCCTTTTCTCCAATTTCGTGGTATCCAAATTGGTAGTTACAGTCTTGTCTCATCGCTGCAACTCCTGTACAGACTCAGGAGAGGTGAAGGTTGAGAGTCGTGCGTCCTCTGAAACACAACCCAACCAAACTGCTTCTTGACGCAATGCCACTTAACCCGGAAGCCAGCCGCACCAATGTGTCAGAGGAAACCCTGTACAGCTGGCAACCGTGTCAGAGTGCATTGCGCTCGGCCCGCCACAGGAGTCGCTAGTGCACAATGGGACAAGAACATCCCTGCCGGCCAAACCCTCCCCTAACCCGGACGACGCTGGGCCAATTGTGCACCGCCCCATGGGTCTCCCGGTTGCAGTCGGCTGCGACACAGCCTGGACTCGAACCAGGATCTCTAGTGGCACAGCTTCACTGCCTTAGACCCCTGGTCCACTAGGGAGGCCAGTGCCTTAGACCCCTGGTCCACTAGGGAGGCCAGTGCCTTAGACCCCTGGTCCACTAGGGAGGCCAGTGCCTTAGACCCCTGGTCCACTAGGGAGGCCAGTGCCTTAGACCCCTGCTCCACTAGGGAGGCCAGTGCCTTAGACCCCTGCTCCACTAGGGAGGCCAGTGCCTTAGACCCCTGCTCCACTAGGGAGGCCAGTGCCTTAGACCCCTGCTCCACTAGGGAGGCCAGTGCCTTAGACCCCTGCTCCACTAGGGAGGCCAGTGCCTTAGACCCCTGGTCCACTAGGGAGGCCAGTGCCTTAGACCCCTGGTCCACTAGGGAGGCCAGTGCCTTAGACCCCTGGTCCACTAGGGAGGCCAGTGCCTTAGACCCCTGGTCCACTAGGGAGGCCACTGCCTTAGACCCCTGGTCCACTAGGGAGGCCACTGCCTTAGACCCCTGGTCCACTAGGGAGGCCAGTGCCTTAGACCCCTGGTCCACTAGGGAGGCCAGTGCCTTAGACCCCTGGTCCACTAGGGAGGCCACTGCCTTAGACCCCTGGTCCACTAGGGAGGCCAGTGCCTTAGACCCCTGGTCCACTAGGGAGGCCAGTGCCTTAGACCCCTGCTCCACTAGGGAGGCCAGTGCCTTAGACCCCTGGTCCACTAGGGAGGCCAGTGCCTTAGACCCCTGGTCCACTAGGGAGGCCAGTGCCTTAGACCCCTGGTCCACTAGGGAGGCCACTGCCTTAGACCCCTGGTCCACTAGGGAGGCCACTGCCTTAGACCCCTGGTCCACTAGGGAGGCCAGTGCCTTAGACCCCTGGTCCACTAGGGAGGCCAGTGCCTTAGACCCCTGGTCCACTAGGGAGGCCAGTGCCTTAGACCCCTGGTCCACTAGGGAGGCCAGTGCCTTAGACCCCTGGTCCACTAGGGAGGCCAGTGCCTTAGACCCCTGGTCCACTAGGGAGGCCAGTGCCTTAGACCCCTGGTCCACTAGGGAGGCCAGTGCCTTAGACCCCTGGTCCACTAGGGAGGCCAGTGCCTTAGACCCCTGGTCCACTAGGGCCGCCAGTGCCTTAGACCCCTGGTCCACTAGGGCCGCCAGTGCCTTAGACCCCTGGTCCACTAGGGAGGCCAGTGCCTTAGAACCCTGGTCCACGAGGGAGGCCAGTGCCTTAGACCCCTGGTCCACGAGGGAGGCCAGTGCCTTAGACCCCTGGTCCACTAGGGAGGCCAGTGCCTTAGACCCCTGGTCCACTAGGGAGGCCAGTGCCTTACACCCCTGGTCCACGAGGGAGGCCAGTGCCTTACACCCCTGGTCCACGAGGGAGGCCAGTGCCTTAGACCCCTGCTCCACGAGGGAGGCCAGTGCCTTAGACCCCTGCTCCACTAGGGAGGCCAGTGCCTTAGACCCCTGCTCCACTAGGGAGGCCAGTGCCTTAGACCCCTGGTCCACTAGGGAGGCCAGTGCCTTAGACCCCTGGTCCACTAGGGAGGCCAGTGCCTTAGACCCCTGCTCCACTAGGGAGGCCAGTGCCTTAGACCCCTGCTCCACTAGGGAGGCCAGTGCCTTAGACCCCTGCTCCACTAGGGAGGCCAGTGCCTTAGACCCCTGCTCCACTAGGGAGGCCAGTGCCTTACACCCCTGCTCCACTAGGGAGGCCAGTGCCTTACACCCCTGCCCCACTAGGGAGGCCTAGAAATCAGCCTTTTGATCATCTGTTTTCAGCTAGTGGTGAGTATTGAAAAGCTCTCTAGCAGAAACACTATTTGTGGCAGACAGTCTGTACCTGGAACTTGTCTTTGGGAATGTTCCTCCTGGCTCCCTCTGTAAGGGTGAGGGCCTCCTCCACTCTGTGTCCAGCTAGCAGCTCCTGGATCTGTCTCTCCAGAGGTAGGGGCACCAGCACGTACACAGCCTTAGTGGAGGCCAGAACCACCTTACCTATAGGGACAGAGACAGTTAGGAACAGAGACAGGGGACAGGGACACGGTTAGGGACAGGGGTAGGGGTACCAGCACATACACAGCCTTAGAGGAAGCCAGAACCACCTTACCTACAAAAACACTGACAGGGACTGGTCAGGGTTAGGTTTTGGGACACGGACACGTCAGGGTTAGGTTTAAGGACACAGACAGGGACTGGTCAGGGTTAGGGACACAGACAGGTCAGGGTCACAGACAGGTCAGGGACACAGACAGGTCAGGGTTAGGGACACAGACAGGTCAGGGTTAGGGACACAGACAGGTCAGGGTTAGGGACACAGACAGGTCAGGGTTAGGGACACAGACAGGTCAGGGTTAGGGACACAGACAGGTCAGAGACACAGACAGGTCAGAGACACAGACAGGTCAGAGACACAGACAGGTCAGAGACACAGACAGGTCAGGGTCAGGGACACAGACAGGTCAGGGTCAGGGACACAGACAGGTCAGACACACAGACAGGTCAGGGACACAGACAGGTCAGGGACACAGACAGGTCAGGGTCAGGGACACAGACAGGTCAGGGTCAGGGACACAGACAGGTCAGGGACACAGACAGGTCAGGGACACAGACAGGTCAGGGACACAGACAGGTCAGGGACACAGACAGGTCAGGGACACAGACAGGAACGGGTCACCATCTCCACAGCCATAGATACTGTAGACATAGGTCTACTGAGGTAAGCCAACAAGGTTAGACATTTAGAGAAGTGTAGGGGAGCCATGTTGGGACCTTCAAAGTCCTGTAGGATGTGTCCGTCTCTGAAGGAGAGGGTCTGTTTGAGCTGCTGGTCCAGCATACTGTGGACGGTGACGAAGCCCTCGTCTAGCGCCACCACATAGGGAAAACACACCGCTGCTCCCATCACACTCTCTGACCAGTTCACTGGGGCACGCTGGGATATACCCTCTGCATTGGCAAACATACCTGAGAGACAAAGCGAGACAGAGAGCATACTTCACTAGTGATATGTTAGTAATAAGATCCTTTGATAAATCATACAGCTGCTGTTGTTGTAATGACTCACCCAGGCCACCGGGGGCAGCCAAGAGGAACTCCTCCCTGCCGATCCTCTTGACGATGGGCTTCCTCTCCTCGCTGTCGTAGGGGAACAGGTCCTGCGCGGCCCCTGTGCTGTAGTTAAGGATCATGTACTGCGTGGAGAGGGCCAGGCACAGGAAATAACCGTCCAGACTGACCGCACATGGCTGCTCCGGTGTGTTGACCTCTTTCACCAGTTGCACCCTGTCCTCGTACACCATGTATATCTGCACGGTGCGCCGCCGGGCCGAGATCACCCCGATTTCCACGCAGAACGGGTCCCCGTTCACCGGGTTCTCGTTGACGCAGAACGCGGCCACGCCCTTAATCTTGGCCCCGCCCGAAGGCACGGGTTCTAAGGTGATCATGTCAACAACACTAACTGTAGCATCACAGAGCACAATGATGCGTTCTAACGCTGAGGCGGCCTTCAGGGCCTCCACAGGCTTTTTCAGGCCCAGGTACCTGAACAGCAGCTTCTGGACGGTGTAGGATAGCATCCCCTTGGTCGTGGCATGCTCCTCCAGCAGGAAGTGATGTATGAAGCAGTCGTTGGTGCCCACGTACAGGTGCTTGCCGCAGCACTCGATGCACTCAATGTTGATGCGGGCCTTGTCTCCCATCAGGAGCTCCCGCTCCACGGCAGGGACCAGCTCAAATGCCTTCACACTCATCTTGAAGGCACAGCACACATCTACTGCAAGAGAGGAGATCAGATCAACACAGACATCTCCTGCAAGAGTCAGGAGGGTGAGATCAGGTCAACACAGACATATACTGTACGAGTCAGGAGGGTGAGATCAGGTCAACACAGACATATACTGTACGAGTCAGGAGGGTGAGATCAGGTCAACACACCATGGATGCGTCCCAATTCTCCACCCTTTTCCCAAAGTGGCTTTGGGAGAAGGGTGGATAATTGGGATGCATCCTGTAAGTGCAAAGAAACAGCCTTTGCAATAATAATTTACAAGCTCTCAGAGTCCCAACTCCAAGGCTAGTGTGGAATCAGTAAGACCGGGAACTTTTCCTGATCACGTGAACGGACCTGGAAAAACTCTAGGGCCTAACTAGTTAGCTAGGAGGATACCGAAATAATGGTACAACTAGAGACTACTAGCAATTATCACTTGACAGTTAGCCATCATGCTAGCTAGCCTAGCTGGCAACAAACCTTCTCTATACGATCATTTCTAGAGAAATTCTGGGGCACTTTGATTAGCAAACCCAGAGCCAAAAATGGGCAGTTAATTACCTAGCAACATCATGCAAATATTGACTATCAAGTAGAGCAATGACTGAAGTAAAGTAAGCTCTCCAGCTAATGTTACCCAGTTTTAGCAGCTAGCTAGCTAGCTCACTGGCTGTATGTAACTAGCTACTAAGCAATGACTCAGGCCGTCATTATTGGTAAATCGGTGCAGCTGTTTACTGTAAAAAAAACTTTTAAAAAACAGCTATTTACATGTCCATACAAAGACGATAGCTAGAAGCTGTCATACCCCAGCCGTAGCCACTGCAGATCTAGTATAGGAGACGCCGATGTACCACGGCCTTCCCTCCTGCCTTTTCACTGCTCAATCTCTCCACTCCCTTCGCTGCTAACTGCTTGCTAACCGCTAGGGAGAGCTGCCGCTTCGTTTTCAGCTCGAAGAAGGTCATGAGGAGGTTGTGCTTCCTGTTTACAATGCATTGGGGAAATATATGCATATATTGACAAAATAAATGTCTTTCCGCCCTAAAATGGGAGTTGTTGTCCACAAAGCGGCAGGGCGGGCTGTTTAGCTCCCAGCTATCCTTTCTTTGGATTAGTGGAATCTATATTCAATCAAATAAACCTCGCGTTGCAAATAAGACATTCATTGTTTTGTTGACCAATTTGTTGACAACACTCCTTCACCTCCATACAAAAACTCCTTGCTTGGTGGGCGAAAAAAACGACACCTGCTGGAGGGAGACAGATTTTCCCCGAGTTGGGCCTCTCTTCCTGGTTGGTGGGAGGAGCTATAGAAGGATGGGCTCATTGTAATGGCTGGAATGGAGTTCATGGAACGGAGTCAAACATGGAGTTTCCATGTGTTTTATGCCTTTCAATGATTCCATTCCAGACATTACAATGAGCCCATCCTCCTATAGCTCCGCCCACCATCCTCCTCGTGAGAATGCAATTGAGATTCTCCCAGACATTAAAACCAGATTAGGGGCTAAAGATCCTGCCAGCTTGTAGTCCTAAAAAACAGAAATGAGTTACCTATGGTTCCTTCAGCCATTTCTATGCCGATAATAAGGTCTGAGGTTAACACAGGCTCAGGAGATCTTATTCGTTTTGTGAGATAATATCAGTCAGTTAACATGACCTTTATGAATTATAAAACCTTTATGTGCTTTTGATTACACAAATGCTTCAAAATTCACAAAAAATGACATTAGCTGATGAAAATGATTAAAATGTACAAGATCTCATAAGCCTGTGTTTTACCACAGACCTCATTTTCACAGTTTATCCAAACACCCTACTTTTTGTAGTCATTTCCCCATAGGCTTTGTCCTTCGAATCTTGGTGGAGTACCAGAGCCTACAAACATATGCTTGGTCTGTTCCAATAGTGTGTGATTGCGGCCCGCAATTCGGGGCGTTCCTTCATATGGGCACGCCCGCCTCGAGCATTCCATTGGTTACTGCATGAACGTCCCCTGTCGAGCATCCCATTAATACCTGCATTAACACCCCCCCCCACCCCTCGAGCATCCCTTTGGTTACTGCATGAAGGTCCCCGTTGAGCATACCATTAATAGCTGCATGAACGCCCCCCCCCCCCCACACACACACACAAGCATCCCATTGTTTCCTGCATGAACACCCCCCCCCCCCAAGCACGCCATCTTCATGTTTGCATGACACTTTTGATATTCTAGATTTCCTCTGATTGTCTATGCGATTCAAAATTGACCAATAGAAGTATAAAGAGGGGCTCCTAAAGATGCAGGAATGCCCCGAATTGCGGGCTGCAATTACACCTTTCTCGTCTGTACAAGAAAATTAAACCATTTAAACATGTTTAAAATTAGCAACTAAATGTAGAATACTGTACTCTATCATACCTTTTAATCTAGTTAACTTTTAGAACAGGGTAAACTGATAAAATCACGATGCACCAATCCTGCACCAATTTATATTCCACCATCACAGTTGGAAACACATATTTTCAGCCTTGAGTCTACATAATTTGAATAAGAGTTTTATGTATTATTGCTTGTACCTAAAATGCTTTTACATCATGCAAAATCGACAAAAGTCGACGAATTTCACTGAAGTAATTGAATAGGAAATGTAATTGGGACCCTTTAAAGATGAACTCTTGTAAGACATTTTTTTAAAAAGGTCAAAATACTGTTGAAGATTCAAACATCACATGGGTAGAATGCGAATCTCCCAAGATGCACTTGTCAAGGGGGGTGTAGAAAGCCATTTTGTTATGTTTGCTATGTGGCTAGCGCCACATCTCCAGCGGTAGCATAATGATTGATCATTTCAGATTGAATATAGCTTTTAATTTGTTTCACACATGAAAGTCTGAAATATATAACATTTAATATTTGCCTAATTTTAATACGGGCCAGGGAGGGACGCAGCGGATATACTAAATTGTTTGATTCGCTAACTAAACTAGGCTAGCTAACGCGTTAGCTTACTTGAACGAAATCTAATTTTCAGTTGTTCGGTTCATCCAAAAGTTTCCCTGAGTTTTATGGCTTTGGTCTAAGTATCTACTTTTGCTCAAGTGAGGGATCGGACTAAGTGGTGCATCGTAAATGATTTAAGAAACAGGGTCAGAGTTGTATAATCCAACTTTAGGCTCGTTTGAGAGGACGAGGAGAAGTGCCGCTGACAGGCTAACGTTAGCTAACAACTCTTCACAACAACGGCCCTCTGCATTAATCTAATAATGGCAGAAGACATACGACAGGACAAGAAAGCAAACTTCTCTGCTCTGACGGAGCACAACAACAACGGAGTGACGAAGATTTCTGGCCTGGCCTCCAACAAAACTGGCGCCTCCAAGAAATTAGTTATTAAAAATTTCAAAGGTAACGCGTGCTGAATAGCTAGTTAACGTTAGCTAGCTAGCTAAACGTTATTTAGCCGTTTTGCCTGACTATCAACTATCTGTTAGTAATTGGCTAACTAGTTAACTCTACTTATGTAACGTGTAACTCCCCATAAATGGCAGCGTAACTAAAGTTCATATTTGAAAGTTGTCCATGATGGCCAGCTGGGTAGCCTAGGAAGTTTCTAGACCAAGTTAGCTTGGGACATATTTGAAGCAATTGATAGCCATGGCATGTAAACAACAGAATATTCCGTTGCAACCAGACCCTGGAAATATTGCTCAACTCTGTTTACGTCATCTAGCTAACTTTACCAAGCTAATGACATTCTGGCAGAATAAATATATATATATTTGCATTCTATTACATTTTTGACATTTGTTGACTGTCCCTGCCAGATATTGACATATGGTTGAGCATGCAAACAATAGTCAACTGTTTACAATGTTCTCCTTGTTTACAAATAAACTTTACATTTCTCCTCATTTAAATGAGGTACCCAGCTAGAGGCTTAAAAAAACTAATGGTTGCATTGATTGTCTGTCTAACCATTTTGCTTTACCTTGGTGTGGCGTAACTGTGTTGTGTGTTCCCAGACAGGCCAAAGCTAGCGGACAACTACACTGAGGACACCTGGCTGAAGCTGAGGGATGCGGTAGGAGCCATCCAGAACAGCACCTCCATCAAGTACAACCTAGAGGAACTCTACCAGGTCAGGCCTAAAGCATCAAACATCATGCACACAGTGGCACTTTCAGGACATGAAACGCATCGTTTGTGGAGAGCTACAGCCCATATTTGCCTTTCTAAAACAGGCCTAGTTCATGTGTCCACCGGGCCTTGATGACATGCCTATAGCCAAGTCCGTGTTTCCATGTGAATAATATGTACCGATATGGGCACTTTTATTGTCTGCATCTGTATGACACCATTACTCCAGCTGTCTTGTCATGTGACCTGCTGTTCACCCTTTACTGTCTGTATCTGTGTACCATTACTCCAGCTGTCTTGTCATGTGACCTGCTGTTCACCCTTTACTGTCTGTATCTGTACCATTACTCCAGCTGTCTTGTCATGTGACCTGCTGTTCACCCTTTACTGTCTGTATCTGTGTACCATTACTCCAGGTGTCTTGTCATGTGACCTGCTGTTCACCCTTTACTGTCTGTATCTGTACCATTACTCCAGCTGTCTTGTCATGTGACCTGCTGTTCACCCTTTACTGTCTGTATCTGTACCATTACTCCAGCTGTCTTGTCATGTGACCTGCTGTTCACCCTTTACTGTCTGTCTCGTACCATTACTCCAGCTGTCTTGTCATGTGACCTGCTGTTCACCCTTTACTGTCTGTATCTGTGTACCATTACTCCAGCTGTCTTGTCATGTGACCTGCTGTTCACCCTTTACTGTCTGTATCTGTGTACCATTATTCCAGCTGTCTTGTCATGTGACCTGCTGTTCACCCTTTACTGTCTGTATCTGTGTACCATTACTCCAGCTGTCTTGTCATGTGACCTGCTGGTTGCCCTTTACTGTCTGTATCTGTGTACCATTACTCCAGCTGTCTTGTCATGTGACCTGCTGTTCACCCTTTACTGTCTGTATCTGTACCATTACTCCAGCTGTCTTGTCATGTGACCTGCTGTTCACCCTTTACTGTCTGTATATGTACCATTACTCCAGGTGTCTTGTCATGTGACCTGCTGGTTGCCCTTTACTGTCTGTATCTGTACCATTACTCCAGCTGTCTTGTCATGTGACCTGCTGTTCACCCTTTACTGTCTGTCTCGTACCATTACTCCAGCTGTCTTGTCATGTGACCTGCTGTTCACCCTTTACTGTCTGTATCTGTGTACCATTACTCCAGCTGTCTTGTCATGTGACCTGCTGTTCACCCTTTACTGTCTGTCTCGTACCATTACTCCAGCTGTCTTGTCATGTGACCTGCTGTTCACCCTTTACTGTCTGTATCTGTGTACCATTATTCCAGCTGTCTTGTCATGTGACCTGCTGTTCACCCTTTACTGTCTGTATCTGTGTACCATTATTCCAGCTGTCTTGTCATGTGACCTGCTGTTCACCCTTTACTGTCTGTCTCGTACCATTACTCCAGCTGTCTTGTCATGTGACCTGCTGTTCACCCTTTACTGTCTGTATCTGTGTACCATTACTCCAGCTGTCTTGTCATGTGACCTGCTGGTTGCCCTTTACTGTCTGTATCTGTGTACCATTACTCCAGCTGTCTTGTCATGTGACCTGCTGTTCACCCTTTACTGTCTGTATCTGTGTACCATTACTCCAGCTGTCTTGTCATGTGACCTGCTGTTCACCCTTTACTGTCTATCTGTACCATTACTCCAGGTGTCTTGTCATGTGACCTGCTGTTCACCCTTTACTGTCTGTATCTGTGTACCATTACTCCAGCTGTCTTGTCATGTGACCTGCTGTTCACCCTTTACTGTCTGTATATGTACCATTACTCCAGCTGTCTTGTCATGTGACCTGCTGGTTGCCCCAGCCAGTCTGGGTTGGTGGTGCCAACTGACACCCTATTCCCTATGTGGTGTACTATTTAGGGTATAGGGTGCCATTTGGGACGTTACCCGATTCCAACTGGGGCAGCAAAGATCGGTCCTAGGACACATTGCCTCTCTAGTCTTAAAGTATTGGAGAGGAGCGCTGCTCCATGCCAGCCAGCAGGTTCTGTAGCTCACATCAGCAGTCAGTATACCCAACCACCAGCCTGTTGACCTGGTTAACCCTATCACTCTGACCGTTCACCAGCCTGTTGACTTGGTTAACCCTATCACTCTGACCGTTCACCAGCCTGTTGACTTGGTTAACCCTATCACTCTGACCGTTCACCAGCCTGTTGACTTGGTTAACCCTATCACTCTGACCGTTCACCAGCCTGTTGACTTGGTTAACCCTATCACTCTGACCGTTCACCAGCCTGTTGACTTGGTTAACCCTATCACTCTGACCGTTCACCAGCCTGTTGACTTGGTTAACCCTATCACTCTGACCGTTCACCAGCCTGTTGACTTGGTTAACCCTATCACTCTGACCGTTCACCAGCCTGTTGACTTGGTTAACCCTATCACTCTGACCGTTCACCAGCCTGTTGACTTGGTTAACCCTATCACTCTGACCGTTCACCAGCCTGTTGACCTGGTTAACCCTATCACTCTGACCGTTCACCAGCCTGTTGACCTGGTTAACCCTATCACTCTGACCGTTCACCAGCCTGTTGACTTGGTTAACCCTATCACTCTGACCGTTCACCAGCCTGTTGACTTGGTTAACCCTATCACTCTGACCGTTCACCAGCCTGTTGACTTGGCTAATCCTGTCTTTCCTATTATAAAGCCACTAAACAGGGAGGGATGACTTCCAGAATTGAGGAATACTTAGTATGTTTCCCTGTCTCTGTTTCAGGCGGTGGAGAACCTGTGTTCCTATAAAGTCTCCCCCACACTCTACAAGCAGCTCCGTCAGGTCTGTGAGGACCATGTCCAGGCCCAGATACATCAGTTCAGAGAATATCCTTTACACTGTGTGTCTTTGTGTGTGAAAGTGTGCTCCTATATCTTTGCCAGTGTGTGTGGATGTTTATAAAAGCCTGTTTGGTAGGTTACAAGTCGGCTTGATAAGAACATCTGTCATTTATGATGCTGCATGACAGTGTCTCCTCTGAGGAGATCAACATGTTTTATAGAAAAGTTGATTTGTATCGCTGCACCTTGTTTCTTGGCTATTTACATTGTTTTGTTCACAAGCTACGTTGTTTTTCAATGTTTGGCTTTGCTTCAACTACCAGTGAAGACGTCAGACTAGTCTACTGTGTTATAACCTGGCTGGTTCCAGCCCTGAATGCTGATTGGCTGACAGCCGTGGTATGACAACATTTTTTACTGCTGTAATAACGTTGGTAACCAGTTTATAATAGCAATAAGGCACCTTGGGGGTTTGTGGTATATAGCCAATATACCTCAGCTAAGGGCTGTATCCAGGCACCCTGTGATGCGTTGTGTTTAAGGACAGCCCTTAACCGTGGTATATTGGCCATATACCACACCACCTCAGTCCTTATTGCATAAATATCTCACAGGCACACTGTCACGGACCATCCAGCGGCTGGAATACCATCATTGCCACGATAACCTTGGCCTGGGTCTCTCTGATAACACTTGTTTATCTGGTTAGTTGTGACTGGGGGGGGGGCTTAAAAGGAACCTGGCAGCCTCCTGTCTTAGAGCTGTATGTCTTCTCAGCAGGCCGCTGTGCAGTAGTCTCTCTGTACCAGCGGTATGTCTTCTCAGCGGGCCGCTGTGTAGTAGTCTCTCTGTACCAGCGGTATGTCTTCTCAGCAGGCCGCTGTGCAGTAGTCTCTCTGTACCAGCGGTATGTCTTCTCAGCAGGCCGCTGTGCAGTAGTCTCTCTGTACCAGCGGTATGTCTTCTCAGCAGGCCGCTGTGCAGTAGTCTCTCTGTACCAGCGGTATGTCTTCTCAGCAGGCCGCTGTGCAGTAGTCTCTCTGTACCAGCGGTATGTCTTCTCAGCGGGCCGCTGTGTAGTAGTCTCTCTGTTCCACTACGTTTGACATGTTGTTCATTTAGCAGACACTCTTATCAGAGATACTTACAGGAGAAATTAGGTTTACGGTGCTTTGCTTAATGGCACATAGACATATTTTCTCCTAGTCGGCTCGGGGATTCGAACCAGCAACTTTCCGGTTACTGGCCCAACTCTCCTAACCGCTAGGCTACCTGCCACCCAGGGGGCACTTTGGACCTCTTCAACCAGCTAGCTGCACACAGCGACACGCTGCTTGGACTGATGGCACATAAAAAACAATGAACATCCCTGTAACGGGGATCTGTATAAACTAACTACAGTTTGTAGTCATCGGAAGGTCATGTTTTTTAACCACAACCTGATGCGACCCGAGGCCCCGTCCAAAGAGAGGGGGTTTGACTGTTGTTTGATTGAATTGAGGCCCGTTCCTTAACCTTAGAGCCTCACAGAGTCCCTGGACAGCCTGTCTTTCCTGAAGAGGATGAACCGATGCTGGCAGGACCACTGCAGACAGACGGTTAGTCAGACAGCTTTTATCTCACCTTTGTGTTTATCGTGTGACATTTCATCTGTGTAAAATGTATGTTGTAGATTAGTCTAATGTAAGTGTGTTATGTGTAACCTGGTTTACTGCAGATCATGATCCGGAGTATCTTTCTGTTCCTGGATCGGACCTACGTGCTCCAGAACTCCCTGCTCCCCTCCATCTGGTAAGAGCCTTGTCCACTAGCTATTAGGAAACACACACATTCATCCATTCTCTGGCAAACGTCTTTTCCTGTTCTGAGATGGTCAACGTTTCTTTCTGTCCTCTGACAGAGACCATGTCTGAAATGGTTCCCTATTCCTTACGTAGTGCACTACCTTTGACTAGGTCCTCCTTGGGCTAAAAGAGTTCACTATGTAGGAAATAGGGTGCCATTTGGGATGCAGCCCGTTACTGTTCACCGTCCACCGTGACTGTGTGTGTTCCACAGGGATACCGGGCTGGAACTCTTCCGGAACCACATCGTGAGCGACGGGGCTGTCCAGAAGCGCACGGTCGATGGGATCCTGGAACAGATTGAACGTGAACGCAACGGGGAGACCGTGGACCGCAGCCTTCTCCGCAGCCTACTGGGCATGCTCTCAGATCTGCAGGTGATTGGTCAATGCTTCATAAAGCTTGTCTTACCATTTGGCCAATGAACCAATCAAGTCAAGGCAGTCAATTGCTAGTCATATGAGTGCATTTTCTTAGCAGTCTAAAACTATTGTTCCATAGGCAGATAGTATGTAGATTCTCTGATCTCCTGGTGTCTATTGTCTCTCTCCTCAGGTCTATGTAGATTCTCTGATCTCCTGGTGTCTATTGTCTCTCTCCTCAGGTCTATGTAGATTCTCTGATCTCCTGG
Source organism: Salmo trutta (assembly GCF_901001165.1). Classification (NCBI taxonomy): domain Eukaryota; kingdom Metazoa; phylum Chordata; class Actinopteri; order Salmoniformes; family Salmonidae; genus Salmo; species Salmo trutta. Next base: position 10,546 of record NW_021822880.1, on the reverse strand, counting down.
TGTCTATTGTCTCTCTCCTCAGGTCTATGTAGATTCTCTGATCTCCTGGTGTCTATTGTCTCTCTCCTCAGGTCTATGTAGATTCTCTGATCTCCTGGTGTCTATTGTCTCTCTCCTCAGGTCTATGTAGATTCTCTGGAGGTCTCCTGGTGTCTATTGTCTCTCTCCTCAGGTGTATGTAGATTCTCTGGAGGTCTCCTGGTGTCTATTGTCTCTCTCCTCAGGTGTATGTGGATTCTCTGGAGGTCTCCTGGTGTCTATTGTCTCTCTCCTCAGGTGTATGTGGATTCTCTGGAGGTCTCCTGGTGTCTATTGTCTCTCTCCTCAGGTCTATGTAGATTCTCTGATCTCCTGGTGTCTGTCTCTCTCCTCAGGTGTATAAAGAGTCGTTTGAGGAGCGTTTTTTGATGGAGACTAACAGACTGTACGCTGCAGAGGGACAGAGGCTGATGCAGGAACGAGATGTGAGTGACAACCGCCAATCAAATGCTTTAATTCCATATTATGACCACGCCCCTATATAGATAGCATACCTGGCTTTCTCCTAGTGACTGTCATAAGTGGTGTGTGTGTGTGTGTCCAGGTGCCGGAGTACCTGCATCACGTGGCTCGTCGGTTGGAAGAAGAGAACGATCGTGTCATCAGCTACCTCGACCAGAGCACTCAGTAAGACCCGCCTCTTCCTCCACACCCCTTAGACTGACAGGCCTGTGCTCCAATCAGAGTACACTAGATCATCTCACAGATTTGAACCACTTTACTTTCTCTTTCACCCCCTTGTCCATCTCTTTATCATGTCTCTCTCTCTGTTTGTATTCAACAGGAAGCCACTTATCTCTAATGTAGAGAAGCAGCTGCTTGGAGAACACATGACGGCCATCTTACAGAAAGGTATCTATCAGCAGTATGTGATATTGACCCTCCCTGCAGGTCTCAGTATTCTGTTAGACGGTAACTGGGTGATATTGACCCTCTCCTCCAGGTCTCAGTATTCTGTTAGACGGTAACCGGGTGATATTGACCCTCTCCTCCAGGTCTCAGTATTCTGTTAGACGGTAACCGGGTGATATTGACCCTCTCCTCCAGGTCTCAGTATTCTGTTAGACGGTAACCGGGTGATATTGACCCTCTCCTCCAGGTCTCAGTATTCTGTTAGACGGTAACCGGGTGATATTGACCCTCTCCTCCAGGTCTCAGTATTCTGTTAGACGGTAACCGGGTGATATTGACCCTCTCCTCCAGGTCTCAGTATTCTGTTAGATGGTAACCGGATGATATTGACCCTCTCCTCCAGGTCTCAGTATTCTGTTAGACGGTAACTGGGTGATATTGACCCTCTCCTCCAGGTCTCAGTATTCTGTTAGACGGTAACCGGGTGATATTGACCCTCTCCTCCAGGTCTCAGTATTCTGTTAGACGGTAACCGGGTGATATTGACCCTCCCCTCCAGGTCTCAGTATTCTGTTAGACGGTAACCGGGTGATATTGACCCTCTCCTGCAGGTCTCAGTATTCTGTTAGACGGTAACCGGGTGATATTGACCCTCTCCTCCAGGTCTCAGTATTCTGTTAGACGGTAACCGGGTGATATTGACCCTCTCCTCCAGGTCTCAGTATTCTGTTAGACGGTAACCGGGTGATATTGACCCTCTCCTGCAGGTCTCAGTATTCTGTTAGACGGTAACCGGGTGATATTGACCCTCTCCTCCAGGTCTCAGTATTCTGTTAGATGGTAACCGGGTGATATTGACCCTCTCCTCCAGGTCTCAGTATTCTGTTAGACGGTAACCGGGTGATATTGACCCTCTCCTCCAGGTCTCAGTATTCTGTTAGACGGTAACCGGGTGATATTGACCCTCTCCTCCAGGTTTCAGTATTCTGTTAGACGGTAACCGGGTGATATTGACCCTCTCCTCCAGGTCTCAGTATTCTGTTAGATGGTAACCGGGTGATATTGACCCTCTCCTCCAGGTCTCAGTATTCTGTTAGATGGTAACCGGGTGATATTGACCCTCTCCTCCAGGTCTCAGTATTCTGTTAGACGGTAACCGGGTGATATTGACCCTCTCCTCCAGGTCTCAGTATTCTGTTAGATGGTAACCGGGTGATATTGACCCTCTCCTCCAGGTCTCAGTATTCTGTTAGACGGTAACCGGGTGATATTGACCCTCTCCTCCAGGTCTCAGTATTCTGTTAGATGGTAACCGGGTGATATTGACCCTCTCCTCCAGGTCTCAGTATTCTGTTAGACGGTAACCGGGTGATATTGACCCTCTCCTCCAGGTCTCAGTATTCTGTTAGACGGTAACCGGGTGATATTGACCCTCTCCTCCAGGTCTCAGTATTCTGTTAGATGGTAACCGGGTGATATTGACCCTCTCCTCCAGGTCTCAGTATTCTGTTAGATGGTAACCGGGTGATATTGACCCTCTCCTCCAGGTCTCAGTATTCTGTTAGATGGTAACCGGGTGATATTGACCCTCTCCTCCAGGTCTCAGTATTCTGTTAGATGGTAACCGGGTGATATTGACCCTCTCCTCCAGGTCTCAGTATTCTGTTAGACGGTAACCGGGTGATGGAGCTGGCTCTACTCTACCAGCTCTTCAGTAAGGTGAAGGGAGGACTCCCCACTCTGCTGCAGCACTGGAGAGACTACATCAAGGTACGCTCTCTGTCTCGCTCTCCTCTGTCTATACTACTCTCACTCTGAAACACTTCTATTGATTCCTGTCTCACTGAGATGTCTCCTAACAGAGTTTTGGTGGTGAGATTGTGGGCACCCCAGAGAAGGATAAGGACATGGTTCAAGACCTGTTGGACTTTAAGGATAAGATGGACAACGTGGCTCAGGGCTGTTTCAACAGAAACGAGAGCTTCATCAACGCTATGAAGGAGGCCTTTGAAGCTTTCATCAACAACAGACCCAACAAACCTGCTGAACTCATCGGTGAGGACAAGACCGCTGTGTGTGCAAAGAGTCAGGGCAGGAGATATTTAAAGGCACCTACCTGGAATCTTAAAACGAATACTCTATTGCTTAAAATACCAGTCAGAGGTCCCACGCCTGGTATGTTGATATGAGTGTTTCCTGTATGTTTTATCTAACTGGCGATGTCCTGTCTGCACAGCGAAGTACGTGGACTGTAAATTGCGGGCGGGCAACAAGGAAGCTACCGAGGAGGAGATGGAGAGGATTCTAGACAAGATCATGATCATCTTCCGCTTCATCCATGGGAAGGATGTGTTCGAGGCCTTTTATAAGAAGGACCTGGCCAAACGCCTGCTCGTTGGGAAGAGTGCCTCCGTGGACGCTGAGAAGTCCATGCTGTCCAAACTCAAACACGGTAAGTTGTCCAAACTCAAACACTGTATGATAACAGGATAGAATGCAGTGATCTCCAATGCAGTGTTATGATATGTGTTGTAGCAGGCTTTGTCTGTGGGTAGGGACTAAAACTAACTTTTTGGTCTAACAGCCACTCCAGTTTTATTACCAGACAAAATATTGTTTTGTTACAAAAGAAACCAATGAGCAAGCTTTGTAATGCTTCAAAAACAAATGTATTACTAGTAAGAAGTGATGTGGTATATTGCTAATCATTTTAACAAACCTTTTTAACCAAAATATCGCAGATGAGACATGTTAAGCCGCCCCTTTAAGGGCGGCAGGTTACCGTGGCAACGATGGTACTCCAGCTGCTGCTGCCTGTGAGATATTAGAGTAGATGGTCTGACTCATAGCTGACGTCTTCACTGGCAGATGAAGCACAGTCAAACATTGAAACTCAAACGTAGCTTGTGAACAAAACAATGTAAATAGCCAAGGAACACAAGCTCTCACTTCAGTGGACTTTCCAGTAAATTAGACTTCTATGCCTGTGCATCTTGAGCACTTTCAATCCCAGTGTTCACAGCTCCCCAGCCAGGCATTGTTGCTGCGCCTCACTGGATATATATATATATTTTAGAGGATACCTAGTTCTTTGTGATTATCTACCATCTATGAAACAAAACGACACAGGTACTGCAGCATTTATTTAGTTATAAATGTTCTCCTACTTGACTTCTAACTACATGTTTATTTGTAAATGTAAGTGAAATGCTCGAGCTCTGTTGCCCTGACCACCCACCAACATGGCTGGTGAAATAGACGTCTCACCCACCAACATGGCTGGTGAAATAGACGTCTCTACCCACCAACATGGCTGGTGAAATAGACGTCTCACCCACCAACATGGCTGGTGAAATAGACGTCTCTACCCACCAACATGGCTGGTGAAATAGACGTCTCACCCACCAACATGGCTGGTGAAATAGACGTCTCACCCACCAACATGGCTGGTGAAATAGACGTCTCACCCACCAACATGGCTGGTGAAATAGACGTCTTTACCCACCAACATGGCTGGTGAAATAGACGTCTCTACCCACCAACATGGCTGGTGAAATAGACGTCTCTACCCACCAACATGGCTGGTGACATGGACGTCTTTACCCACCAACATGGCTGGTGAAATAGACGTCTTTACCCACCAACATGGCTGGTGAAATAGACGTCTTTACCCACCAACATGGCTGGTGAAATAGATGTCTCACCCACCAACATGGCTGGTGAAATAGACGTCTTTACCCACCAACATGGCTGGTGAAATAGACGTCTCACCCACCAACATGGCTGGTGAAATAGACGTCTCACCCACCAACATGGCTGGTGAAATAGACGTCTTTACCCGCCAATGTCAAAATCTACCCGCATTTGGCGGGTGTTTTTATTTTAGGCCCTGTGTCTGTGGGATAATGTCATGTCCTCCGGCAGATGCTGATTGTTGCCTCAGCAGGGAGGTGAGCCCATCGATGGTTTGTCACTACCGCTGGTGTGTGACTGTAGAACCACCACCACAGTCAACAGGTCATGCAATGTATTTAAGCAGTAAGGCCTGTAGCAGGTGTGGTATGTGGCCAATACACCACGGCTAAGGGCTGTTCTTAACTTCTTGGGGCTATGTGGGACGTTAGCGTGCCACCCGTGGCGCACCCTATCAACAGCAGGTGCATTTCAAGAGCGGCAAATTTGAAACCAAATAAATGTCAAAATTCAAATTTCTCAAACATACAACTAACTTACAGCCTTTGAAAGATAAACATCTCCTTAATCTAACCACGTTGTCCGATTTCAAAAAGGTTTTACGGGGAAAGCATAAAGTTATGTTAGGAGAGTACATTGATAATAGCTGTGTGTAATGCATTGTCGATTCAAAGACAGGCGTCACCAAAACCATAAAATCAGCTAAAATTATGCACTAACCTTTTACAATCTCCATCGGATGACACTCCTAGGACATTATGTTAGACAATGCATGCATTTTTAGTTCTATCAAGTTCATATTTATATCTAAAAACAGCGTTTTACTATGGCGTTGATGTTCAGGAAATCGTTCCCTCCAATACCGGCAGTCAAGTCATGACAACAAAATAATTAATTAATATTAGAAAACATTGGTAAAATATTATATTGTCATTCAAAGAATTATAGATTTACATCTCTTGAACGCAATGGACTTGCCAGATTTAAAAATAACCTTACTGGGAAATCACACTTTGCAATAATCTGAGCACTGCGCCCAGAAAAATACGCTTTGCGATACAGACTAACCGCCATGTTAGAGAGATCTAAAATTGAAAATACTATGTAAATAATCCATTACCTTTGATTCTCTTCATCAGATGTCACTTCCAAAGATTCCCAGGTCCATAACGAATGTAGTTTTGTTCAAAAAAGCTCATCATTTATGTCCAAAAACCTCCGTGTTGTAGCACATGATCTAAGCCAGCCGGACTTCACTTCACATCACGAACGGAAAAAATATATTTACGTTCGTTCAAACATGTCAAACGTTGTATAGCTTAAATCATTAGTGTCTTTTTTAACCAGAACATGAATAAAATTCAAGGCGGACGATTGGGATCTCTTTTAAAACGTTTCGGAATGAGAGTACCCACCATCAACTCGCGCGCAAGGTGTCTAATGGGCCATCACCGTTCCAAGGCTCTTCTTCAGTCAGATCTCACTGTAGAAGACTCAAAACACTTTGTAAAGGCTGGGGACATCTTGTGGAAGCAATAGGAAGTGCCAAAACATTCCTCAGCCCCTTTGTTTTTCAATGGTATAGGCTTAAAGTCAATTCAACACATCAGGTATCCACTTCCTGTCAGAATCTGTCTCAGGGTTTTGCCTGCCAAATGAGTTCTGTTATACTCACAGACACCATTCAAACAGTTTTTGAAACTTTAGGGTGTTTTCTATCCATATATAATAAGTATATGCATATTCTAGTTACTGGGTAGGATTAGTAACCAGATTAAATCGGGTACATTTTTTTATCCAGACGTGAAAATACTGCCCCCTATACCCTAACAGGTTAAGCACGACGCAACGCGGAGTGCCTGGATACAGCCCTTAGCCGTGGTATATTGGCCGTATACCACAAACCCCTGAGGTGCCTTATTGCTATGTTAAACTGGTTACCAACGTAATTAGAGCAGTAGAAATAAATGTTTAGTCATACCTGTGGTATACGGTCTGATATACCACGACTGTCAGTCAATCAGCATTCAGGGCTCGAACCACCCCGTTTGTAATACTCTATAAAACTTGTTAACAGGAAGTGAGTGTGATGGTTTGTGACTTCCTGTCCCTGCAGAGTGTGGAGCGGCCTTCACCAGTAAGCTGGAGGGGATGTTTAAGGACATGGAGCTCTCCAAAGACGTCATGATCCAGTACAAACAGGTTAACACACACTCCTCAATATCACTGAAGTAGTTACTGTAATATACATTTACCACCAGGGAATCACAGGTTAACACACACTCCTCAATATCACTGAAGTAGTTACTGTAATATACATTTACCACGAGGGAATCACAGGTTAACACACACCCCTCAATATCACTGAAGTAGTTACTGTAATATACATTTACCACCAGGGAATCACAGGTTAACACACACTCATCAATATCACTGAAGTAGTTACTGTAATATACATTTACCACCAGGGAATCACAGGTTAACACACACCCCTCAATATCACTGAAGTAGTTACTGTAATATACATTTACCACCAGGGAATCACAGGTTAACACACACCCCTCAATATCACTGAAGTAGTTACTGTAATATACATTTACCACCAGGGAATCATAGATGCCATCTGACTTGAGACAATGTTGTCGTCACTCCTCCGTGACGCTCGTCCCTCAACCCATCTGTCCTGTAGGTCACTCCTCCGTGACGCTCGTCCCTCAACCCATCTGTCTTGTAGGTCACTCCTCCGTGACGCTCGTCCCTCAACCCATCTGTCCTGTAGGTCACTCCTCCGTGACGCTCGTCCCTCAACCCATCTGTCCTGTAGGTCACTCCTCCGTGACGCTCATCCCTCAACCCATCTGTCTTGTAGGTCACTCCTCCGTGACGCTCGTCCCTCAACCCATCTGTCCTGTAGGTCACTCCTCCGTGACGCTCGTCCCTCAACCATCTGTCCTGTAGGTCACTCCTCCGTGACGCTCGTCCCTCAACCATCTGTCCTGTAAGGTCACTCCTCCGTGACGCTCGTCCCTCAACCCATCTGTCCTGTAGGTCACTCCTCCGTGACGCTCGTGCCCTCAACCCATCTGTCCTGTAGGTCACTCCTCCGTGACGCTCGTCCCTCAACCCATCTGTCCTGTAGGTCACTCCTCCGTGACGCTCGTCCCTCAACCCATCTGTCTTGTAGGTCCATCCTCCGTGACGCTCGTCCCTCAACCCATCTGTCTTGTAGGTCACCCCTCCGTGACGCTCGTCCCTCAACCCATCTGTCCTGTAGGTCACTCCTCCGTGACGCTCGTCCCTCAAACCCATCTGTCTTGTAGGTCACTCCTCCGTGACGCTCGTCCCTCAACCCATCTGTAGTGTAGGTCACTCCTCCGTGACGCTCGTCCCTCAACCCATCTGTCCTGTAGGTCACTCCTCCGTGACGCTCGTCCCTCAACCCGTCTGTCTTGTAGGTCACTCCTCCTTGACGCTCGTCCCTCACCCATCTGTCTTGTAGGTCACTCCGCCGTGACGCTCGTCCCTCAACCCATCTGTCTTGTAGGTCACTCCTCCGTGACGCTCGTTCCCTCAACCCATCTGTCTTGTAGGTCACTCCTCCGTGACGCTCGTCCCTCAACCCATCTGTCTTGTAGGTCACTCCTCCGTGACGCTCGTCCCTCAACCCATCTGTCCTTGTAGGTCACTCCTCCGTGACGCTCGTCCCTCAACCCATCTGTCTTGTAGGTCACTCCTCCGTGACGCTCGTCCCTCAACCCATCTGTCTTGTAGGTCACTCCTCCGTGACGCTCGTCCCTCAACCCATCTGTCTTGTAGGTCACTCCTCCGTGACGCTCGTCCTCAACCCATCTGTCCTGTAGGTCACTCCTCCGTGACGCTCGTCCCTAACCCATCTGTCCTGTTAGGTCACTCCTCCGTGACGCTCGTCCCTCAACCCATCTGTCTTGTAGGTCACTCCTCCCTGACGCTCGTCCCTCAACCCATCTGTCTTGTAGGTCACTCCTCCCTGACGCTCGTCCCTCAACCCATCTGTCCTGTAGGTCACTCCTCCGTGACGCTCGTCCCTCAACCCATCTGTCTTGTAGGTCACTCCTCCGTGACGCTCGTCCCTCAACCCATCTGTCTTGTAGGTCACTCCTCCGTGACGCTCGTCCCTCAACCCATCTGTCTTGTAGGTCACTCCTCCGTGACGCTCGTCCCTCAACCCATCTGTCTTGTAGGTCACTCCTCCGTGACGCTCGTCCCTCAACCCATCTGTCTTGTAGGTCACTCCTCCGTGACGCTCATCCCTCAACCCATCTGTCTTGTAGGACGTGGAACTCGTATTTGAATATTTAGTGTCCACCATTTTAAAATCAAAACATACTGTAGTTCCTCATTGTTTTATTTCACTGCCCTCTCGGTATGACTCCATGAAATAGGAAGAATAACTATCTAAATTATTACAAATGTTGTGACGGGGATTTATCAGTTTACTGACATGGCTACAGTTGTAGCTAGCTAGCCTACTGACATGGCTACAGTTGTAGCTAGCTAGCCTACTGACATGGCTACAGTTGTAGCTAGCTAGCCTACTGACATGGCTACAGTTGTAGCTAGCTAGCCTACTGACATGGCTACAGTTGTAGCTAGCTAGCCTACTGACATGGCTACAGTTGTAGCTAGCTAGCCTACTGACATGGCTACAGTTGTAGCTAGCTAGCTTACTGACATGGCTACAGTTGTAGCTAGCTAGCTTACTGACATGGCTACAGTTGTAGCTAGCTAGCTTACTGACATGGCTACAGTTGTAGCTAGCTAGCTTACTGACATGGCTACAGTTGTAGCTAGCTAGCTTACTGACATGGCTACAGTTGTAGCTAGCTAGCCTACTGACATGGCTACAGTTGTAGCTAGCTAGCCTACTGACATGGCTACAGTTGAAGTCGGAAGTTTACATACACTGAAGTTGGAGTCATAAAAACTCGTTTTTCAACCACTCCACAAATTTCTTGTTAACAAACTATAGCTTTGGCAAGTTGGTTAGGACATCTACTTTGTGCATCACACAAGTTATTTTTCCAACAATTGTTTACAGACAGATTATTTCACTTATAATTCACTGTCACAATTCCAGTGGGTCAGAAGTTTACAAACACTAAATTGACTGTGCCTTTAAACAGCTTGGAAAATTCCAGAAAATGTCATGGCTGTAGAAGCTTCTGATAGGATAATTGACATCATTTGAGTCAATTGGAGGTGTACCTGTGGATGTATTTCAAGGCCTACCTTCAAACTCAGTGCCTCTTTGCTTGACATCATGGGAAAATCAAAAGAAATCAGCCAAGACCTCAGAAAAAAATGGTATTCCTCCACAAGTCTGGTTCATCCTTGGGAGCAATTTCCAAATGCCTGAAGGTACCACGTTCATATGTACAAACAATAGTACGCAAGTATAAACACCATGGGACCACGCAGCTGTCATACCGCTCAGGAAGGAGACGCGTTCTGTCTCCTAGAATGAAGGTACTTTGGTGCGAAAAGTGCAAAACAATCCCAGAACATCAGCAAAGGACCTTGTGAAGATGCTGGAGGAAACATGGGTACAAAAGTATCTATATCCACAGTAAAACAAGTCCTATATCGACAACCTGAAAAGCCGCTCAGCAAGGAAGAAGCCACTGCTCCAAAACCTGCATTAAAAAAAGGGGGAGGCTTGCAAGCCGAAGAACACCATCCCAACCATGAATCACGGGGGTGGCAGCATCATGTTGTGGGGGTGCTTTGCTGCAGGAGGGATTGGTGCACTTCACAAAATGGATGAAATCATGAGGATGGAAAATTGTGGATATATTGAAGCAACATCTCAAGACATCAGTCAGGACGTTGAAGCTTGGTCGCAAATGGGTTTTCCAAATAGACAATGACCCCAAGCATACTTCCAGAGTTGTGGCAAAATGGCTTGAATGTATTGAATCAGGTT